>NC_079166.1:5989923-6184923 GCF_947568905.1 Ostrea edulis
AAAAAAAAAAAGTACAACCGTGGATTACAGAAATTATACAATGTATGTGTTAGGTATATAATGAACATTGAAATCCTTCAATATTATTATCAACATAATGTAATTATGTTGTAGGTACATGTATCAAAATTTTTTTCTGTCTAAATCGTTTCTAAATTTACAATATTTCTATCAGGTTTTCCGTTTAACGTGAAGATTGTTTATCGTGTTTTGCGTTTATCAGGTCTATCGTGAAGATCGTTTATCAGGTTTTGCGTTTATCAGGTTTATCGTGTATCCTATCGTATCGTGCGTGTATCCTATCGTATCGTGCGTGTATCCTATCCTATCGTGCGTGTATCGTGTCCTATCATTTATCATGTCAAGAATAACGTTGCGGGTACTGTAATAGTTCTGATGTATGAACACATTAAACATTTTTGTCTATTTGATATTAGGCACAAACAATGCTGCAGTTTTGTGTACATGTTCTGAGGACGTGAACACGACTTTCAACATGAGGTAATTGATCTGGGGTATGAACACATGAAATATTTTTTTCGTATACTTGTTTTTGGGCATATACATTGCAGCTGCAAATTTGAAGTGTATTTGTTCTGGGATGTGATAAATACTTTTCAGTTTTGTATACCGGGTATGAACACAGCTAAGAATTTAGTGTACCTGTTCTGGAGCGTGAACTGTTAAGGCCACTAATGACCTGAACCTATGAGGAACGAAGTCGTTGGTGGAGTATCGATCTGACAGGTGAATGAGGATTTTAGCAAACTCTTCAGCTATCTGGTAAAAGTAGAATGTGAATAGTTAACAGTGTGTGCCTGTTTAAAATAAAGGTTCCTTAAGGCATGCTACATGTACATGTTATCATTTTCTCCTGTTCATGGCGGATTTGAATTCATGGTCATGTCAAAACAATAGAAACAAGAATAATAATTTTACAGAATTTTCAGTTTCAAAATCTGCACCAACATCACATTTCATTGAAGATGAGGATCTATACCATTGAACAAATTCATAGTGTTGTCTTGGAATATAAAATGGAGTACCACTTAAAGAAAGTTTTCATTCTCACTGTGGAATAAGGCTGACCTATAGAGCATTCTTAACAAAATAAGACAAGCCTGAGTCTACATAACAAAACAATACTAAATTCATTGTAACTTATCCGTAAACTCGGATTTAATAATAAAGTCAACTTACTTCTAAGAGTCCATCGGGATTCCGTCTGATCAAAGCTTCTGTGACACCGAGACATACTTCTAACCTGTTAGGGTCATCAACACTGATTAAACCTAGGAACAGAAACACATCAACACTGATTAAACCTAGGAACAGAAACACATCAACACTGATTAAACCTAGGAACAGAAACACATCAACACTGATTAAACCTAGGAACAGAAACACATCAACACTGATTAAGCCTAGGAACAGAAACACATCAACACTGATTAAACCTAGGAACAGAAACACATCAACACTGATTAAGCCTAGGAACAGAAACACATCAACACTGATTAAGCCTAGGAACAGAAACACATCAACACTGATTAAACCTAGGAACAGAAACACACTTGAAGTAATTTAAACAACAATACAAAAGACAGGCCAGGTACATGTAAAAAGTTTGTAGACTATGATCAATGCATGATATGCACAAGGAGGAAAAAAACAAAAACTAATGGTAAATTTCAAACCTTCCATGCAATCTCTGATGTATTTAGGTTGTTTGACCTTTGTGAACTTTGTGTCATTGGACATATCATATGGTACAAGGTCATCATCACTGAAATAAATTTGAGGTTAGGAAGGAATAAGTAGACATACATCCATTTGAAAAAAAAAACCATACAGAATAATAATGAAATCTCTAATAAGCAAGGGTCTACATCTAAAATGGATTTTTTTAGTTATAATTACTGTACACAATAACTAAGCAGTGAGAGAGTTGTAATTTCAGAAGACTATTTGTCAATAGGACAAACCTGTCTAGTTCTGGGTCAGTATGAAGGTCATCTTCACTTTCCTTTTTTGTCTGCATTTCTGTAGAATTCTCTTCATCTGCCTCTGTGTTTATATGAACTTCACTCATTTCACTGAAATAACAAGAACAATCATTTGGTATTAGAGATAGTGTTAAAAGGGAAGTTTACGGGCTTCATCTAGTACACATACCCGTACAATCAGAGGGAAAAAGAAGACATTACATACCCATACAATCAGAGGGAAAAAGAAGACATTACATACCCGTACAATCAGAGGGAAAAAGAAGACATTACATAACCGTGCAATCAGAGGGAAAAAGAAGACATTATATACCCGTACAATCAGAGGGAAAAATGAACACATTATATGTTTTTAAGATACTATGTTCCAAACTAAGACCAATTCCAACTGAAACAAATTTGACCATGTCACCTTGAGATATGACCTTGACCTTATTCTACCAAACAGATCTGATCTTCCTTTTTTAATTTGAGTACATAAAGTATGAATCTCTGTCTTGTGTTCTTCAAAGACATACAGAGACACATAAAAAACAATATGCCAAATCTTAAATCTTGGGGACCGGACTTAAAGATTCAGATCCAAAGCACAAAACATTGTCATATTTAAAAGACAGTTAACTCTCCATCATCTCTTATATACGCAGCATAAACTGGAGGTGAACCTTAATTAACTTAAGTGTAATTAGATCCAGAACCACATCATTTAACAAGAAAAACTTTGAAAACTTAATATTTTTGGTAAATACTATTCCATTTAGACAGGGCTTGAAGCTAACTTTTTATGTCACCAGTCCAGTCGGACTGATGGGGTATAATTTCAACCAGTCCGCAGAAAATTTTACCAGTCCAACAGAGTTTTCCGGAAATATTAAACATATTTCGTTAATGTTATTATTAAAAATGAAATTAAACTCAATATGCCTCAGTCAGACAATATTGTAACATTTAAATGTGTGATTTATATTTACAAATCAGATTCGTCTGATATCTACAGATCGAGCATGCCAAATGTGTGTATAAAATTTCATAAGTATATTTTCCAAACTGGTGCTTTAGAAAATTAACCAGTCCCATCAGACTGACTAAAACAAATATCAGTCAGTCCACCAGACTTGTAACCAGTCACAGACTGACGGGCATATGTTAATTTCGAGCCCTGTTTAGATATTAATATCTTCAGAGAAAAGTTTGCACATTTGTGTCATTTGATTTCTATTCATTAAGGAGAACAAAATCTCACCTAGTTAAAGTCTGTAGACCTGGGTCTTCTGGGGGTGTAGTCAAGGAGACCAAAAACTCAACTTCATCATCTCGAGGAAACTGTACAAGAAATCAAGGTTGTTTAGAACACATCAATGTCCCTGAAATAGGTCGTCTTATTGTAGGAAAAGTAGAGGTTGGCATGAAAACTTTGTCAAACTATTAACAATTATTTTTACCTTTAGTCTGTATAACTTTCCACTTACATTCCTTCTATACATATATTCATATAAAGCTTTGAATTTCTCAGTGACAAACAGCCACAAATCGTCGAAATGATAGACACATATTCACAGTCACAAACTGTCAGACAATGAGAGACAGTCACAAACTGTCAGACAGAAACAGCCACATGCAACAACCCTAATATCCAGTTCATCTATGAATATCAACTACAAATTTATTTATGTAACAACCTCAAACTTCAGTTGCTGGCCTTTGGGGTCCAGGGCAGCAGATATTGTCTCGGCTAGTGCCATGCCAATCTTCCGGATTTGATGATCTGAGCTTCCGATGTGACACTGAATACCGGGCATCAAAAGCTGGATAAAATCTAAAACAGCAAGCAATTAAAACTACAGAACTACAATTGAATTTTAATTCCCAATTTACATGTACATCCACACATCAGCAAATTTTCACGAAATTAGGCAATCTAAATAGATACCGAAATGACATCAATTTTGCATAATGATAAATGACATCTATATTACAAACTTAAGCTTTTGCAGACTTTAGAACTTTTTAGTAAAACAATACTCATTTAATATTATGTCATACAATCCCAAAATCATGTCAATGTGATAAAGATATGGTGGTGTCTTTTTCTGACTCTCAAATGTGTAGTGTCCCAAACTGCTGCCATCCTACGACTCTACTTAGCAGCAAACTAATTTAAACGATATACTTTATTTCAATTGTGGTAATCAACCAATCAAATCATGTGTTACAATCTAAAATGATCAGATACACAGACAGAGGGACATCTGATCCTCCTTGTCTTTGACACAGGACGCCATAAATTGTTTCCCTTACCCTCTCTAATTTCCGCCTTGTCCGATTCCTTGAGAAATCCAAGAGCTATGAACAGGGCCTTTGTGATGTACAGATGCTGCTCCACGGAGGTGTGTCTCACCGCACTGCTGTCCCCCCACACTGAGAGCAGATCCCTCATTGCCTAACATACAATGTGTATATCAGTACCATTTCTAACCTCACGAAGATAAAAATGATTTTGGAAGAAGTTCGAGGATGCAGCTTACCTTTACAAACAAGGATTTTCTTGTGTGAGAAGTCCCAAGATATCCAATAATACTTTGAAGCAAAAGTATCTAAAATGTAAATGAGACAAATTATTGCAATTTTATTTTACTTTGCACATGTAGCTGATTTCCAAGATGATCAATAGAATCCAATAAAAGTTTCAGATACATGAAAATCAATATATTGTGTGGAAAGTACATTCAACTTGTCTTACACATGAATAAGCCCATCAAGAAATTGGTAATTTCAACTGAATAAATACATGTGTATCTTTCTGTCAGCTAAACACTAGAAAACACTGTAAGATTTCACTGGATACCTAAGATTTCACTGGATACCTACTTCTTGTGAGTGCCTATGTCAGATTTCACTGGATACCTACTTCCTGTGAGTGCCTACGTCAGATTTCACTGGATACCTACTTCCTGTGAGTGCCTATGTCAGATTTCACTGGATACCTACTTCCTGTGAGTGCCTATGTAAGATTTCACTGGATACCTACTTCCTGTGAGTGCCTATGTAAGATTTTACTGAATACCTACTTCCTGTGAGTGCTATGTAAGATTTTACTGGATACCTATTTCCTGTGAGTGCTATGTAAGATTTCACTGGATACCTACTTCCTGTGAGTGCTATGTAAGATTTCACTGGATACTAACTTCCTGTGAGTGCCTATGAAACAGAAGCTTGGTACACAGCAAGTACTGAATCTTCTGCTTATTCATCACACTCCCTCCGATGAACTTCTCCACCAGGCCATACCTGTCCAGAAAAACAAGACCTCTATCAGATTGTCATTCATTCATTCAAACCACATTGGAAGTGGTACATGAGGTACAATACAGAAATTTCATGCACTATCAAGATATTAATATATTTATATATAAAATTCAACGTGCTCTTTTTTAGAGCAGATTTAAAGGACAACAGTGATAAAGAAAAATTTGCTTTGAAGTATCAGGATTTGCTTAAGGAGGGTTGACTCACCACGGCAGCTGTGAGAGAAGTGCTGTAAGGGAACACTCTAGACACCGGTCTGGCACCCCAGTGACAATCCTCTCCGTTATTCGACACCAAATGTAGTCCTTACGTACTTCCCGCTCTAAAGAGGGTACAAGGGACCCCCACAAAATTACTGCAAATACGAGAGTCATGCTGTAACATTAAATCACTACTTATATTGACTACACAGTTGGAACATATTTCATGCTGTAATCATGGATAAGGAAGAAAACTATGGCAAGCCTCAACAGACGAAATTCACAATCTAATTAAAATTAGATCCTATACGTGAGTGGATCAAAGGATCTAATTTTAATTAGATTGACGAAATTCACAAACTGCATCACCTCCACAAACTGAGAGTAGAGTTCTGAGAAGTTTTATTATTCACATTCATGAAGTGCAGCATTTCGTTTTATCATTATGACAATCCTGAATACGCTAAACATATAGTGCACGTACCAGCATGTCCGGAGATGCAGACCTTGCCTATCAGCCGGCTGATGAACTCTAGGTGAATGTTGCTGTTGTTGCTGTTGTTGCTCAGTCTTTGGTGCATGTTTCTCAGTACGTCCATAGTCTCCTTACAGAGCAACGGGATGTAGTGCTGGGGGTAAAACTTCTCACTGAAACGTAAACAATAAATGTAAACAACAAACAAAGTCTCCTTACAGAGCAACGGGATGTAGTGCTGGGGGTAAAACTTCTCACTGAAACGTAAACAATAAACGAAAATAAACATAGTCTCCTTACAGAGCAACGGGATGTAGTGCTGGGGGTAAAACTTCTCACTGAAACGTAAACAATAAATGTAAACAACAAACAAAGTCTCCTTACAGTAAAACAATATTATGTAAATGATGAACGTAAACAATCCATGTAAACAACGATGATAATGTGGATACATGTTCAACTCAAAAGTAAGGAAGCAAAAACTAAGTGATACACATTCAAATCACTGGGGTCTTTTATTTCTACAGTACGATATGTCTACAGAATTCATAACATTTCAAAGACTTCAAATACAGACATGTTCATTTCAATAATAAGTCAGCATTTTGCTCTCAATCAAATTCTGTGTATATCTCCTGACAAGCCAAAACAATGTATGGTGTTATGTTAGGAGAAATTGATGCCAAGAAATAAAACTAGTAAGCCTATGAGTACTGGAGAACTGCAACAAAAGTAGTGAAGTAACCTGTTTTGGAACTGCAGTTTATTTGCGGTCTTGTCTGGAAGTGTAGCAATCAAGCTGATCAGGTCCTCCCACACAAAATCCAGGCTGTTATCTGGAGCGGACTTACAGGCTGTCTGGATAATCTGGAACAATCCTCGATTATCCAGGAATTTTTCCAGCAGGGAAACACATTTATTCAGTCTGAAACTGGCTCTGTAAAATATATACAGGTACTGTGTGTAATGACAACACAACTACACTTCTACATGCATATTAAAAAAGGGTTCATTTGATAATCATGTTCTATCATCGATCAGAATTTGTGATCAAAATATGTATTAATGGATAAATCAAAGTAATGAAATGAAAAGTTGGGGGAAAAGGAACATTATAATGAACAAGTTGACTTACTCTAAATTATCAATGCATCTTACAAGAACAGTGAATGCGCCCGCCGCGTCACCAACCAAGAAAGTTTTATCAAAAATTTCTGACATGTGTTTATGTTCCGGATTTGTGAACCATTCCACTTGTAGTGTTTCAATAAAGGTATTTAGTAATATCGGGTAAAATTCTGACAGGAATACTTCACGAATAAAGCACACATCTTCAAATCTTAAATTGACACTCTGTTCGTGACCCAATGTAATTTTATAAAATTCCTCAACGCATATCGTAACTTCATCAATGCTTTTAGGGTTCCTCAAGATATTTTCGGTCTCTTTCACATATATTCTCATCTTATTCCTTAAAACATTCATCATGAGTATTAAAAAAAATCAGTTTGCAGTCATTCAACAACGTGTTGATGATGTTCAACTTGTCAGACTTGTATTGTTGTGTTGCGTTTTTCGAATTTCCTCGCGTTTGTAAGTATTTTGTGAAGATCGAACCCGATGCCGTGTGATTTCTGTTTATTTACATATTTTAGGCTTTGTAAATGAACCACTAACAGACAATATTATGGGGGGAGGGGTGAACAGCCTCTTTAATAATATTTAGACTGGTGAAATATTTTTTTTTTTCATTTCCCCTCAGGACTGCTAAAAAATTACAACGAAAATAAAGAATATCGCTAATATTCCAAAACTTGTCTAATTGGTAGACATGTTTAATTAATAACACAAATTGATAACCGGGAAATATTTCAGCATTGAATGTACGTGAGTACAGACCTGTAAAAATTACAGATAGAAGGATGGTGTTCCTATGGGAATTTATAAAACAACTCGAAAGGGGTAGAACATGCGAGCATATATAATAGAGAAGTAGACTTTTGAATTCCAATGAGCGTGAAGTAAGATGTTGATATTGAAACTGATATTGAAACGGTCATTCTATCGTTTTTCTTTATCTTTATATTTTTAAACCGCACTGTCATATGTTTAAAGAGCTAATGGATAGATGTGAATCTACTAGATATACGATTTAACAAAGGGTTAAATGACAATTATTCGTTGTAACATTTAAATGTTCACACAATAAAGAATTCAGAGTGTATGTCAGGGTATCAAATCAACATAAAAAAAAAAGCTACAATACTTATATATATATACCTCCTGGTCACAAAGCTTCAATCTATGGACATCAACTACGACAATTAAGGCAGCATTGATGCATGTACTACATGTACCCCCATATCAATGGAATGTCAAACCTAGATGTAGTAAAGTAGGATTTAAAAAAAAAAATGTTTTACAGAAGAAAAAATACGGGTAAGTTGATTATATAAATATATAAGGATGAAGGGGGGTGAAAACGTAGGAGAGAGAGAGAGAGAGAGAGAGAGAGAGAGAGAGAGAGAGAGAGAGAGAGAGAGAGAGAGAGAGAGAGAGAGAGAGAGTTCTTATGTAAATATACATGACCGTTATTTTACAGAGATCCACAATAATTTCAATTATTTTGAGATGAGAGCTAATTTTAGATTTATTACAGGTACATACATCATGTTCTGTGTTCTACTGGTGTACACAACATTAACATTGTCATCGGTGCCTACAGGTAATGCTCATTAACATTGTCATCGATACCTACAGGTAATCCTCACAGGTAATGCTCACAGATAATACTAATTATCATGGTCATCAATACCTACAGGTAATACTAATTATCATGGTCATCAATATCTACAGGTAATACTAATTATCATTGTCATCAATATCTACAGGTAATACTAATTATCATTGTCATCAATATCTACAGGTAATACTAATTATCATTGTCATCAATATATACAGGTAATACTAATTATCATTGTCATCAATATCTACAGGTAATACTAATTATCATTGTCATCAATATCTACAGGTAATACTAATTATCATTGTCATCAATATCTACAGGTAATACTAATTATCATTGTCATCAATATCTACAGGTAATACTAATTATCATTGTCATCAATACCTACAGGTAATACTAATTATCATTGTCATCAATATCTACAGGTAATACTAATTATCATTGTCATCAATATCTACAGGTAATACTAATTATCATTGTCATCAATATCTACAGGTAATATTAATTATCATTGTCATCAATATCTACAGGTAATACTAATTATCATTGTCATCAATATCTACAGGTAATACTAATTATCATTGTCATCAATATCTACAGGTAATACTCATTAACAGTAACATTAATACTGTATACAGGTAATACTCGTTATCATTATCATTAATACTGTATACAGGTAATACTCATTATCATTAATACTGTATACAGGTAATACTCATTATCATCAATACTGTATACAGGTAATACTCATTATCATTAATACTGTATACAGGTAATACTCATTATCATTGTCATTAATACTGTATACAGGTAATACTCATTATCATTAATACTGTATACAGGTAATACTCATTATCATTAATACTGTATACAGGTAATACTCATTATCATTGTCATTAATACTGTATACAGGTAATACTAATTATCATTAATACTGTATACAGGTAATACTCATTATCATTAATACTGTATACAGGTAATACTCATTATCATTAATACTTTATACAGGTAATACTCATTATCATTAACATTAATACTGTATACAGGTAATACTCATTATCATTAATACTGTATGCAGGTAATACTCATTATCATTATCATTAATACTGTATACAGGTAATACTTATTAAAAGAATTCAACTCTGCTATTTCTTTATTTACCCTCGACTCGAGATCGAAGACTGTCGGAAGGGCATATTGATTTTGGCCTACGTGTATATGTTGCTTTTTTAAACTACACACTGTCAAGAAGGAAATATCAGTCTTCGAGAACTCAAAGGTCAAGGTCATGATTGTTATATGATTACTAAAGATTATGATCAAGGTTGGATTTGGAAAAAAATTAAAAGTGACAACGCTCGGGGTAAATGTGTTTCACAAACATACCATGCTCATATCATAAAATTTAATAACTAAGCCCACACCGTGGTATCATGATGACGTATATCGCTTTGTTTGTCTTAGGGAGTGCCGATATATGTAGTCCATCGAACATTATGCCTATACCCCACCTTCAGAGCAGGAGACCAAACAACAAATACGGTTCAGCTGGTACTGTATGTGACCTGTATCTGACCCCCGGGTGGTACTCTACACCTAATTATACAATACCAACGGAGGCACAGACTCCCTCCTCATGCGGGGCACTCTTTCCTGTTTGGATGAAGGGTAATTTACACATGTACCTTAATTTGCAATAAAACCAAACGTATGTATATATATATATATATATATATATATATATATATATATATATATATATATATATATTACAGGCGTTTTTAGTATTGGACGCCACCCCCTCCTTTTCAAGGGTTGTTCGACTTTTTGGGGGTTGATTTTTCTATAGTGTCTTTGTAAGGAGTTTGTCTAAAACGCATTGAACAATGAGATGTAAATTTAATGTGGGTATGAGAATAATGGTCTAATAATTAATATAATGTAGACTCAGATTTGTCAAACATGCAGTACAGGTTCAATGTACAGTCTAACGTTCAATGTACAATCTAAAGTTCAATGTACAGTCTAACGTTGTCTAACGTTCAATGTACAGTCTAACGTTCAATGTACAGTCTAACGTTCAATGTACAGTCTAACGTTCAATGTACAGTCTTACGTTCAATGTACAGTCTAACGTTCAATGTACAGTCTAACGTTCAATGTACAGTCTAACGTTCAATGTACAGTCTAACGTTCAATGTACTACCTAAAGTTCAATGTACAGTCTAACGTTGTCTAACGTTCAATGTACAGTCTAACATTCAATGTACAGTCTAACGTTCAATGTACAATCTAAAGTTCAATGTACAGTCTAACGTTGTCTTACGTTCAATGTACAGTCTAACGTTGTATGTACAGTCTAACATTCAATGTACAGTCTAACGTTCAATGTACAGTCTAACATTCAATGTACAGTCTAACGTTCAATGTACAGTCTAACGTTGTATGTACAGTCTAACATTCAATGTACAGTCTTACGTTCAATGTACAGTCTTACGTTCAATGTACAGTCTAACGTTGTATGTATAGTCTAACATTCAATGTACAGTCTAACGTTCAATGTACAGTCTTACGTTCAATGTACAGTCTTACGTTCAATGTACAGTCTTACGTTCAATGTACAGTCTAACGTTGTATGTACAGTCTAACATTCAATGTACAGTCTAACGTTCAATGTACAGTCTAACGTTCAATGCACAGTCTAACGTTCAATGTACAGTCTAACGTTGTATGTACAGTCTAACATTCAATGTACAGTCTAACATTCAATGTACAGTCTAACGTTGTATGTACAGTCTAACATTCAATGTACAGTCTAACGTTCAATGTACAGTCTAACTTTCAATGTACAGTCTAACGTTCAATGTACAGTCTAACGTTCAATGTACAGTCTAACGTTCAATGTACAGTCTAACGTTCAATGCACAGTCTAACGTTCAATGCACGTTACTACCTTCTACAGTGAAGCTTTTGAGATAACGACTTGTAAGATACTGATACATATATTAGTACATTGTATATGTATCTCACAAGTGGTCATCTCAAAAGCTTACACAAGGTAGAAACTGACTATTCAGAACGACGTATGAGGGTAATCGGAGGGGAAATAACGTAGTTTAGATACATTATTGGTTCTGTATAAAAATAATTTCATTCCAGAAGGAGGGGTATGTACATAAGACATATACAAGCTATCCATAATTCAGGTGCCCGTGACTTAGTGTTGTACTTAGAATACACAACATGCAAGTATTGTGACGTCATTTTCATTGTTTGGTACCTGGGTGGGGGTCAAAATAGGTATTTACATTCGCTCTTAATATAACACTTCTTATAAAGTTTGATGAATATAATGCATGTCTCATCGTGTAGTGTCAATTCTACATACATGTACGCACGCGTAATATAGCGGTTCCTGGAAACACTTCATTTTCATGTCATGCAGATCCTATTCCCATCGTCGGTGAGGAGACTGACGCTTTGATGTGCACGGTTGGATTTGCAAGCAGTTGTTCTGAAAGCTTTCATGTTCGTGTGAAGAATTGTGGAACGCAGATTGTCTACTTTTTGAAGACGCTTACCAAATGTCACGCAGCGTATTGCTTTGGTAAGTTGAAATTTGTTAGATTGATTGTATATTGTTTAACATCCTTCTCGAGAATTTTTCACTCATATGGAGACGTCATTAATTGAAGAAAAAACTCTGAAAAGTTACATAC
Organism: Ostrea edulis; assembly: GCF_947568905.1. NCBI lineage: Eukaryota > Metazoa > Mollusca > Bivalvia > Ostreida > Ostreidae > Ostrea > Ostrea edulis. The sequence goes on from NC_079166.1 coordinate 6,002,376, forward strand.
AAATATATCATAAAAATCAATATTGCAGTAGATATTTATCAACAAAAAAAAAAAAAAAGATGAAAAAGTGACAGGGAGCACAATATGAAAATCTGATCAATAGGCAAACAAGCAGATTTAGACATGCGAAGGGGTTTTATAGATTATGTTTTAAATCGAGTTTATATATATGATCCATGCAATACGACAGCCGTTGTTTCAAAATAGTTGCAATAAACGTGGCATGGTCCTCCAAGCCAGTATACTCACATTTATTGACAGTATGATTAAAAGATATGTGTATAACATCTTGTATATGAACTGCAACACTTCACGCCGGTGTAGCCGGCAAATTGTTCACGAAGCGTCGCACCACGTGCAATGACTAAAACGACCCTAATTAATCCAGTGTCATCATATCGCAACGGATTTTCATTCTGTTTCAAACAAAATGGACGTTGTAGACTCTGATTGACTAAAACATTGATTTTATAAACCAGGATGCATGTGACTGCATACCAAATCATGTATGGAGAGCTAAATGAACGTAAACTAAAATAAATGAAGACATTTTCAATTATTTGCAATTGAAGATGCCACCAATCATCTAATGCTTGTACTAATCCAATTAAAGAGTTCTTCAGATAATCAATGATATAATTTAATTCTGAAGTTTTGCGTGTATTAATTGAATTGTTGATAACATTAATTATTCTCCTGAATTGATGCGTAAAATAATTAAACTGTTCCTCTCTTTGTATGAATCAATGATATCAATTGAATTGATATGCACTATATGATTCAATTAAAAAGAGTTCAATTAATGCGCGCAGTTATTGCTCTCTTCAATTGATATAATGTTGAAATTAATTCAATTGATGCGCGCAATATTCCTTTTGGAGAAATCAACTCTTAATTAGAGATATGGTAATCTTCGATTCAACATATCCACAACTGAATCAAATATCTCCTTACTTAAATTATTGCCTCTCCCAAAGAATTGGTGCGCGCATTAATTCCTTACACAAAACTGTTGTAAATAATCAAAGATATATTCAATTGAATCTAAGAGATCGTCAAATTATTTATATCGAACTTTAAAGTAATTTTTGCAGGCAATAAATCCTCCACATTGAATTAACGAGAGAATAATTGATTACATGCACGCATGAATTCGTTCAATTTCTCACCATAATCCCTAGGGCTAAATTGGACTGGATGGTTGGGGAATCCTTAATTTTAAAGTTTTAAATCTTTTCAAATAGCGACAAAGTAATCTCTCTCTCTCTCTCTCTCTCTCTCTCTCTCTCTCTCTCTCTCTCTCTCTCTGTGTGTGTGTGTGTGTGTGTGTGTGTTTGTGCGCGCTCACGAAGATGGTTGTTTTTTGTCTGATGCTTGACAACTAATTCAGTAATCTGAGCTGTATTTGTCGTTCGCTGGGTTTCAGAGCACTATGTCAGACATATTTGTGTTGTGTGAGGTGTGTAAACCGTTCATTTGGAATATAGTAACACATGTACGTTAACATATTCCTTCTAAGTCACTGTAAACTGTTACTCGGTAAAATAGAGGTCGCATTCGGCCAATCTTTTTTTTTTTTTTTTCGCGAATATTGATTTGTTTCTATGTAAAATACATGTACATTGTACGAAACAACACACATTTCAGCTAGTACATGTATATGTAAATACATGTATTATTCATTCAACGCATGGGTGGTTCTATTATCAAATTTGAAAATATCTTTTTATTGAAAATAACTCTAATTATTTGAAAAATTTCCAACATATTTTAAAAATATATGTTAATCTGGAGTCAAGTTACTGGAACAGTGTTTTATCAACCATATTATAAGCTAATCGTGTTGAATTATATAAATACAGACTGTGAAATGGGTTATCACGAAGAGAAGGAGGTTGATACGAATTTGACCGCTGAGGAACAGAGGACATTGCAGTACTTAAAGGATCTCATAGGACCAGGAACCAGACAAAATCACCTGATGAGTGATAGTTAGTTTTACACCTACTCAAAACAGTATAGGATCTCATAGGACGGGAACCAGACAAAATCACCTGATGAGTGATAGTTAGTTTTACACCTACTCAAAACAGTATAGGATCTCATAGGACGGGAACCAGATAAAATCACCTGATGAGTGATAATATGTTAGTTCTACACATATTTCATTGGTGTACTTGTAATCTGAGGATGACCTAAATTTCAAAACGCAGATATTTGATTAGTAAGTGCATATATATGGTAAAATCTCTGTATTCGATGATATATTAGATTGACGGGTTAACCAGACTATGAGATATTACAGTGACGAGGTACCCATACTATGAGATATTAGAGTGACGAGGTAACCAGACTATGAGATATTATAGTGATGAGGTAACCAGACTATGAGATATTAGAGTGACGAGGTACCCATACTATGAGATATTAGAGTGACAAGGTAACCAGACTATGAGATATTAGAGTGATGAGGTAACCGGACTATGAGATATTAGAGTGACGAGGTACCCATACTATGAGATATTAGAGTGACAAGGTAACCAGACTATGAGATATTATAGTGATGAGGTAACCGGACTATGAGATATTAGAGTGACGAGGTAACCAGACTATGAGATATTAGAGTGACGAGGTAACCAGACTATGAGATATTAGAGTGATGAGGTAACCAGACTATGAGATATTAGAGTGACGAGGTAACCAGACTATGAGATATTAGAGTGATGAGGTAACCAGACTATGAGATATTAGACTATGAGATATTAGAGTGACGGGGTAACAAGACTATGAGATATTAGAGTGACGAGGTAACCAGACTATGAGATATTACAGTGACGAGGTACCCATACTATGAGATATTAGAGTGACGAGGTAACCAGACTATGAGATATTAGAGTGACGGGGTACCCATACTATGAGATATTAGAGTGACGAGGTAACCAGACTATGAGATATTAGAGTGATGAGTTAACCAGACTATGAGATATTAGAGTGACGAGGTAACCAGACTATGATATATTAGAGTGACGAGGTAACCAGACTATGATATATTAGAGTGATGAGGTAACCAGACTATGATATATTAGATTATGAGATATTAGAGTGATGAGGTAACCAGACTATGAGATATTAGAGTGTGAGGTAACCAGACTATGAGATATTAGAGTGATGAGGTAACCAGACTATGAGATATTAGAGTGATGAGGTAACCAGACTATGAGATATTAGAGTGATGAGGTAACCAGACTATGAGATATTAGACTATGAGATATTAGAGTGACGGGGTAACAAGACTATGAGATATTAGAGTGACGAGGTAACCAGACTATGATATATATTAGAGTGACGAGGTAACCAGACTATGAGATATTAGAGTGATGAGGTAACCAGACTATGAGATATTAGAGTGATGAGGTAACCAGACTATGAGATATTAGATTATGAGATATTAGAGTGATGAGGTAACCAGACTATGATATATTAGAGTGACGAGGTGACCAGACTATGAGATATTAGAGTGATGAGGTAATCAGACTATGAGATATTAGAGTGACGAGGTAACCAGGCTATGAGATATTATAGTGATGGGGTAAACATACTATGAGATATTAGAGTGATGAGGTAACCAGACTATGAGATATTAGAGTGATGAGGTAACCAGACTATGAGATATTAGAGTGACGGGGTAACAAGACTATGAGATATTAGAGTGACGAGGTAACCAGACTATGAGATATTAGAGTGACGAGGTAACCAGACTATGAGATCAAACCTCAGTTTCCTATCACTGGTGTTCGGTTTTTGTATTACAGTATACAAGTATACATATGAGGGAACATTTACTCTTCCGATTCTGTTTTTGCAGACGATGATGAATATGAAGAGGAGATAAACGAGGACTATTTTGGCGAGTAAAACGTTGCTATATTCGATAATCTTGTGATGTCAAAGTCAGATCCAGGAATTTGTGAGGGGGGGGGGGGTCTATAGCACTTGATCTCTAAAATACTTTTCACAACCTTTGGTTGTATACTTAACATCTTAGGGGGATCAGGAGACAGTTTATACATGGAGATGTATATTGAGCATACATCACAAGATTATCGAATATAGCAACTATTTACACGTCATAGATTAGCGTGAAGATGGCCATAACAAACAGTGATGAAAATGTAACGGTCACCCAGCCAAGTGCTGATCACGCTCGCCGTTGCTTAACCTGTGTGATCAAGAGAGAGATTACCACATTACTAGAAACGCTAGCTCTCTAGCGAGGCAGTATGTTATTAAGTTCCCCTTTATACTGTCCGCTACACCCCCCCCCCCCTGCTCAAGGAAGCTTCGTCCCGAAGCTTAGCGTGAGTTCTCTCTGAATGGTCGGCTCTTCTTCACCAACTGCACCCGCTGTTACCAAAGATAACCACCCGCCGTCTCCGGACGAAACCATGTCCGTACATGGACACGAAGTCCCCGAGCTCCGAAGAGACTCTACCTGAAGAGGTCCACCAAACACCGGAGTCACTACGCTGCCACCAATTTGTAACGTGTAGCGATCACCCAGTCGAGTGCTGATCACGCTCGTCGTTGCTTAACTTGATCAAGAGAGAGACTCTACCACATCACTAGAAAATCTAGCTCTCCAGCGAGGCAGTATAAGTTCCCTCTTATACTGTCCGCCACAAAAATATATACGGGTAGTATGGCATGTCCACCGTTGCAATATATGGTGTTTTCCATTTGTTTTGATAATTTTGCATTTGTATTGTATAATTTCCATTTAAACTGTGTAGTTTTCCATTCGTATTGTATATTTTCCGTTTGTGTTGTATAGTGTTCCATTTGTATTGCATGTGTATATTTATATTTGTATAAATGTATAATTTTTCGTTTTTGTTGTATATTTTCCATTTGTATTGTAAAATATTTCATTTGTATTATATAATCTTCATTTTGTATTGTATCCGTGGGGTTGATTAATTATATTTGTTATCAAGGATTTCATTGGTCAAGTTTTAACCTGCATCGTGTTGAAAACGAGCGAGATATCTTCTTCTCCAAAATATAAATGGCTTCATCCGGAGCGGGGCACAATCGTACATGGGTAAAAGGTTAAAATCTTGCAGTGATTGGTTCACGAGATCAAAACTGGATAAAAACCATTTTTTTCAATTTATGGTGTCATTTGTTCGCCGATTCGGACTTTGAAGGTCTCAAGTGAATCGACATCCACGATGTACTGTAGCAAGGAGTGCTTACATGTAATCTCCAGATAAACTGCATGGTTTCCCATTTCCATGCAGGACTAGCTTAAAACAAGAGTTGATAAGCGAGAAATTTACAAGCTCAGTAGAATCTCTAGAAATATATTGAAAGATATAGTCTTGTCAAATTCATTGTGATAAAAAAGTGTTTTTTTTCACAGAGTGTGCATTAAGATATACGCGTACTCATTAATTTCAGCCTTAAGTCTGCGTCAAAGTGAGCGGACGTTCATTTCCTACAAATGGCATTTTTTTTTGGATACAATTTTTAATTATTCATCCTCGCTTTTACAATAGCATTTCACCGAGTATACCCCAACATGCGGAGCGTAGGCTAGGTTGTGACCGGGGTGAAGGCTACCGAAGCAGCAATGGGGATTGTCGAGTTTCGTTTTTGCGTAACATCTCAATTTATAGATACTTGTATATATCACAGGAAAGTATATGATTACGGAAGAAAGCATCAATTCAGGAATATATGGAAACAAATATATCCACTGTACACTTTCTAGTTTTATCAAACACCTCAACACAATTCCGACGGCCGGGGCAAGTTTGGCACTACGTGTCTATGATCAAATATCAGGGCAACACTTTGTTTTATCCTCACTTTTACATAACCAATAATTACGTATTAACTGTATAGGTTTATGCATATACTATCAGTGAATAAAACCAATTGTATTCAAAGATATCGACGAAAAATTGATGTGCACAGGAAGTATGTGCTATCGTATTTCTTTTACAGATAATTAGTGATTAATTCCCTTATTGTAGTGGTACTTCTGTTTGTTATTTTATATAAGAGTACATTATACATGCATAAGTACTACATGACGCCTAGTTCATTGAATAAAACTCTAAAAGCAAGGCTAACGTTACACACATGTATACAAGCCATATGTCCTAAATGTTATTTATATGTGTCACATTTTTATCCACTGTTGCTAAATGAATTGTCTAAAATTGTGAGAGAAACGCAAATTAAATGTTCATATGCAACTATAATTATAATCATGTTGTCTAACACCTCTTCATCCTAACTATAATTATAATCATGTTGTCTAACACCTCTTCATCCTAACTATAATTATAATCATGTTGTCTAACACCTCTTCATCCTAACTATAATTATAATCATGTTGTCTAACACCTCTTCATCCTAACTATAATTATAATCATGTTGTCTAACACCTCTTCATCCTAACTATAATTATAATCATGTTGTCTAACACCTCTTCATCCTAACTATAATTATAATCATGTTGTCTAACACCTCTTCATCCTAACTATAATTATAATCATGTTGTCTAACACCTCTTCATCCTAACTATAATTATAATCATGTTGTCTAACACCTCTTCATCCTAACTATAATGAAAATTTATTAAAGGCATATATATATAACAAAGGTGTGTTTATTATTATTATTTTTTTTTTTATGAAGGAGTCATAATTTATGCCAAACAGAGCACCACTTTATCAACCATACATACAGTATATTTTGTATACGATTTCTGCCATACTTTAGTGTGATGACAATCCGTGTTAAAGACGATCTCTGTATTTTTACAGTCCACGTAAAATTAATGAAAAAAAAACCTCCCATGTCTATTCAGGTTACATTGAGGAGGTACATTGTTTCGCAAAGTCGATACATAGAAGACCATAGAAAACAATACAAGAAGGCCGTTAAGGTCTTCGTAGACCCCCCCCCCCCCCCCCCGCCCCACTGCTTATATACACTATTTCATAATTCAGATACTGTTACTAGAACGATGGCGTTCTTCTTTATTGATAGTTTCCATCACATTCAGCATTTTCTCCTGTGGTGTATTACTTCTTAACCAATCGACATACTTCGAACTGGAATCGCCGATCCCTGGAAAAAAACACCACAGCATGGTGTGATAATGTAAATATTAATATTTTTATATACATTTCATGAAAAAAGCACTTTTATTTTTAGTTTTGAATCAAATAAAGAGCCAGTTCGTCTCTAAGTACTTTGAAATACTTAAGATATGAATAAAAACACAAACTTGAATGTTCTAGATTTTAAGAAATGATATGATAAATAATGACAATGGAAACTGATTAATAAACATTACCATTAAATTTTCAATTTTCTCTACAATCCTTTAAACGAATAAACAAAGTCTTCGAGCGTGATGGATTTTGAATTAATGAATATAGAAGCAGGGCGTGATTGCCAATAATTAAATGTAATCAGGGTCCCGCCATATGGATAGCGCCTTATAGTAAACACTCTGTCTGTCCGTCCGTCTGTCCGTCCATCCGTCAGAACTTTCTATGACATGCGATGAATTAAGTTTCCTTGGAAAGACTTTCATATTACGTGGATAAAGCAGAGGATCTTATGGAGCTTAGAATTTTCAGAATATTGATAAGATAATCACACCACTTTTTATAATCCTGGATGGCTCTAAAATACTGTATTCATGGCAGGACCCTTTCTGATTTGTCTAGTTGGCTACCGCATCATACAAAATACCCACGTTATAATCGATTCATATCTCAATGATATCAACAAACCAGACACATGGTCATTTCAAATGTGTCTATCTGGATTTCCAATGAGCTCACGACGGGTGTGACCGGTCGATATTGGATGCTTACTTCTGATAGGCAACTGACCCCACCTCTGGTACATGTATATACAGGGGTACGTGTTTGCCCAATTCTCTATTTTGTATTAATGATAGGAGTTATGATATTGATCACTGTGCGTTATCTTCACATTTCTTGAAAAACCTCCGATGGCTTATTGTATTGATACGATTACAATGATTGTGTGCTTACTCAAAACGATTGTTATGGATGCTGTTGACCCCTCGCAGGACATATCCTCTCGGTACGAAATATACGACGGGATGGTCATAGTGATTCAGCCATCCCGTCCAGCGACAGTTCTTGTAATGATAATCTGTAAATGTGTGATAAAAGAACAAACGTGAAGTTTTTCCAATACCGATACATTTCAGTTATATTGCATTGACAATTAATACGAAAAAAAAAAGACTGGTTACGAATTGTGACACCCCCCCTCCCCCTTAAAGTGGTCATCTTCCTCGAAACATTTTGTTTGGAATGGTGACTGGGTCTAACTTTGCCATTCAATCACTGTTTAGTACTCACTCAGTTTACTGAATGACAAAGAATCATCCTGTGCATTGGACTGTTTAATCTACGCTTGTTTATTATCAGCTTCGCGGAATTTGAAGCGTAAAATGACCTAAACCAGGTTAATCGCATTGATATGACCCCAAATTCAATTCATTACTTAAATATAAATCAGATATCCACTACATATGGCTACCTACGTCCTCCCCTACCCAGGATTAAACTCACGAATTGCAGAACCAAACCCCCTTAAATTGCAGCTTGTATTCAGCGCGCTAGACCGCTCAACCGTCTAGGCAAGCCACAAAACTTGTTTTCGAGGATGAGCGGAGCGAAATCCCGCCATGCTGTCACATACTACACTGTACGGAAATGAGATAAAGTTATTGAACGTGACTTGAAGAGGATCACAACATTTGAAATATATATGTTAGGCCGTTTCTGGTTCACTGATTTTGACCACGGATTACTCCGTTTACCTGATCAAGACATATGACTCACGGCGGGTGTGATCAGTCGACAGGGGATGCTTATCATCCTAGACACCGGATCCCACCTCTGGTATGTCCAGAGATCCGTGTTTGCCCAACTCTTTTTTTTAATATTCCTTATAGGAGTTATGAGATTGATTACTGTTCATTATCTTCACCTTTAACGATAATGGTTGTATGCATAATAAGATGTATAAGGATTTAATCAGCTAGCATTACTGTTGCATGTGTCTTCCTACATTCTCATAAAGTATGTTCATATAATTATTACATATTAAATTTATGCAATTTCTCTAAAAAATAAAATAAAATAGTGCATGTTTGTAGAGAGATATACATACTATATAATAAAATAAAATAGTGCATGTTTGTAGAGAGATATACGTACTATATAATAAAATAAAATAGTGCATGTTTGTAGAGAGATATACGTACTATATAATAAAATAAAATAGTGCATATTTGTAGAGATACGTACTATATAATAAAATAAAATAGTGCATGTTTGTAGAGATACGTACTATATAATAAAATAAAATAGTGCATGTTTGTAGAGAGATATACGTACTATATAATAAAATAAAATAGTGCATGTTTGTAGAGATACGTACTATATAATAAAATAAAATAGTGCATGTTTGTAGAGAGATATACGTACTATATAATAAAATAAAATAGTGCATGTTTGTAGAGAGATATACGTACTATATAATAAAATAAAATAGTGCATGTTTGTAGAGAGATATACGTACTATATAATAAAATAAAATAGTGCATGTTTGTAGAGAGATATACGTACTATATAATAAAATAAAATAGTGCATGTTTGTAGAGATACGTACTATATAATAAAATAAAATAGTGCATGTTTGTAGAGAGATATACGTACTATATAATAAAATAAAATAGTGCATGTTTGTAGAGAGATATACGTACTATATAATAAAATAAAATAGTGCATGTTTGTAGAGAGATATACGTACTATATAATAAAATAAAATAGTGCATGTTTGTAGAGATACGTACTATACAATAAAATAAAATAGTGCATGTTTGTAGAGAGATATACGTACTATATAATAAAATAAAATAGTGCATGTTTGTAGAGAGATATACCTACTATATAATAAAATAAAATAGTGCATGTTTGTAGAGATACGTACTATATAATAAAATAAAATAGTGCATGTTTGTAAAGAGATATACGTACTATATAATAAAATAAAATAGTGCATGTTTGTAGAGATACGTACTATATAATAAAATAAAATAGTGCATGTTTGTAGAGAGATATACGTACTATATAATAAAATAAAATAGTGCATGTTTGTAGAGAGATATGCGTACTATATAATAAAATAAAATAGTGCATGTTTGTAGAGATATACGTACTATATAATAAAATAAAATAGTGCATGTTTGTAGAGAGATATACGTACTATATAATAAAATAAAATAGTGCATGTTTGTAGAGATATACGTACTATATAATAAAATAAAATAGTGCATGTTTGTAGAGATACGTACTATATAATAAAATAAAATAGTGCATGTTTGTAGAGATACGTACTATATAATAAAATAAAATAGTGCATGTTTGTAGAGATACGTACTATATAATAAAATAAAATAGTGCATGTTTGTAGAGATACGTACTATATAATAAAATAAAATAGTGCATGTTTGTAGAGAGATATATGTACTATATAATAAAATAAAATAGTGCATGTTTGTAGAGATACGTACTATATAATAAAATAAAATAGTGCATGTTTGTAGAGATACGTACTATATAATAAAATAAAATAGTGCATGTTTGTAGAGAGATATACGTACTATATAATAAAATAAAATAGTGCATGTTTGTAGAGAGATATACGTACTATATAATAAAATAAAATAGTGCATGTTTGTAGAGAGATATACGTACTATATAATAAAATAAAATAGTGCATGTTTGTAGAGAGATATACGTACTATATAATAAAATAAAATAGTGCATGTTTGTAGAGAGATATACGTACTATATAATAAAATAAAATAGTGCATGTTTGTAGAGATACGTACTATATAATAAAATAAAATAGTGCATGTTTGTAGAGATACGTACTATATAATAAAATAGTGCATGTTTGTAGAGAGATATACGTACTATATAATAAAATAAAATAGTGCATGTTTGTAGAGAGATATACCTACTATATAATAAAATAAAATAGTGCATGTTTGTAGAGAGATATACGTACTATATAATAAAATAAAATAGTGCATGTTTGTAGAGAGATATACGTACTATATAATAAAATAAAATAGTGCATGTTTGTAGAGATACGTACTATATAATAAAATAAAATAGTGCATGTTTGTAGAGAGATATACGTACTATATAATAAAATAAAATAGTGCATGTTTGTAGAGAGATATACGTACTATATAATAAAATAAAATAGTGCATGTTTGTAGAGATATACGTACTATATAATAAAATAAAATAGTGCATGTTTGTAGAGAGATATACGTACTATATAATAAAATAAAATAGTGCATGTTTGTAGAGAGATATACGTACTATATAATAAAATAAAATAGTGCATGTTTGTAGAGAGAAATACGTACTATATAATAAAATAAAATAGTGCATGTTTGTAGAGAGATATACGTACTATATAATAAAATAAAATAGTGCATGTTTGTAGAGATACGTACTATATAATAAAATAAAATAGTGCATGTTTGTAGAGAGATATACGTACTATATAATAAAATAAAATAGTGCATGTTTGTAGAGATACGTACTATATAATAAAATAAAATAGTGCATGTTTGTAGAGAGATATACGTACTATATAATAAAATAAAATAGTGCATGTTTGTAGAGAGAAATACGTACTATATAATAAAATAAAATAGTGCATGTTTGTAGAGATATACGTACTATATAATAAAATAAAATAGTGCATGTTTGTAGAGAAATATACGTATTATATAATAAAATAAAATAGTGCATGTTTGTAGAGATATACGTACTATATAATAAAATAAAATAGTGCATGTTTGTAGAGATACGTACTATATAATAAAATAAAATAGTGCATGTTTGTAGAGATACGTACTATATAATAAAATAAAATAGTGCATGTTTGTAGAGATACGTACTATATAATAAAATAAAATAGTGCATGTTTGTAGAGATACGTACTATATAATAAAATAAAATAGTGCATGTTTGTAGAGAGATATACGTACTATATAATAAAATAAAATAGTGCATGTTTGTAGAGAGATATACGTACTATATAATAAAATAAAATAGTGCATGTTTGTAGAGATACGTACTATATAATAAAATAAAATAGTGCATGTTTGTAGAGATACGTACTATATAATAAAATAAAATAGTGCATGTTTGTAGAGACATACGTACTATATAATAAAATAAAATAGTGCATGTTTGTAGAGAGATATACGTACTATATAATAAAATAAAATAGTGCATGTTTGTAGAGATACGTACTATATAATAAAATAAAATAGTGCATGTTTGTAGAGATACGTACTATATAATAAAATAAAATAGTGCATGTTTGTAGAGAGATATACGTACTATATAATAAAATAAAATAGTGCATGTTTGTAGAGAGATATACGTACTATATAATAAAATAAAATAGTGCATGTTTGTAGATATACGTACTATATAATAAAATAAAATAGTGCATGTTGGTAGAGAGATATACGTACTATATAATAAAATAAAATAGTACATGTTTGTAGAGAGATATACGTACTATATAATAAAATAAAATAGTGCATGTTTGTAGAGATACGTACTATATAATAAAATAAAATAGTGCATGTTTGTAGAGATACGTACTATATAATAAAATAAAATAGTGCATGTTTGTAGAGAGATATACGTACTATATAATAAAATAAAATAGTGCATGTTTGTAGAGAGATATACGTACTATATAATAAAATAAAATAGTGCATGTTTGTAGAGATACGTACTATATAATAAAATAAAATAGTGCATGTTTGTAGAGAGATATACCTACTATATAATAAAATAAAATAGTGCATGTTTGTAGAGATACGTACTATATAATAAAATAAAATAGTGCATGTTTGTAGAGATACGTACTATATAATAAAATAAAATAGTGCATGTTTGTAGAGATACGTACTATATAATAAAATAAAATAGTGCATGTTTGTAGAGAGATATACGTACTATATAATAAAATAAAATAGTGCATGTTTGTAGAGATACGTACTATATAATAAAATAAAATAGTGCATGTTTGTAGAGATACGTACTATATAATAAAATAAAATAGTGCATGTTTGTAGAGAGATATACCTACTATATAATAAAATAAAATAGTGCATGTTTGTAGAGATACGTACTATATAATAAAATAAAATAGTGCATGTTTGTAGAGATACGTACTATATAATAAAATAAAATAGTGCATGTTTGTAGAGATACGTACTATATAATAAAATAAAATAGTGCATGTTTGTAGAGATACGTACTATATAATAAAATAAAATAGTGCATGTTTGTAGAGAGATATACCTACTATATAATAAAATAAAATAGTGCATGTTTGTAGAGATACGTACTATATAATAAAATAAAATAGTGCATGTTTGTAGAGAGATATACGTACTATATAATAAAATAAAATAGTGCATGTTTGTAGAGATACGTACTATATAATAAAATAAAATAGTGCATGTTTGTAGAGAGATATACGTACTATATAATAAAATAAAATAGTGCATGTTTGTAGAGATACGTACTATATAATAAAATAAAATAGTGCATGTTTGTAGAGATACGTACTATATAATAAAATAAAATAGTGCATGTTTGTAGAGAGATATACGTACTATATAATAAAATAAAATAGTGCATGTTTGTAGAGAGATATACGTACTATATAATAAAATAAAATAGTGCATGTTTGTAGAGAGATATACGTACTATATAATAAAATAAAATAGTGCATGTTTGTAGAGATATACGTACTATATAATAAAATAAAATAGTGCATGTTTGTAGAGAGATATACGTACTATATAATAAAATAAAATAGTGCATGTTTGTAGAGATACGTACTATATAATAAAATAAAATAGTGCATGTTTGTAGAGATACGTACTATATAATAAAATAAAATAGTGCATGTTTGTAGAGATACGTACTATATAATAAAATAAAATAGTGCATGTTTGTAGAGATATACGTACTATATAATAAAATAAAATAGTGCATGTTTGTAGAGAGATATACGTACTATATAATAAAATAAAATAGTGCATGTTTGTAGAGATACGTACTATATAATAAAATAAAATAGTGCATGTTTGTAGAGATACGTACTATATAATAAAATAAAATAGTGCATGTTTGTAGAGATACGTACTATATAATAAAATAAAATAGTGCATGTTTGTAGAGAGATATACGTACTATATAATAAAATAAAATAGTGCATGTTTGTAGAGAGATATACGTACTATATAATAAAATAAAATAGTGCATGTTTGTAGAGATACGTACTATATAATAAAATAAAATAGTGCATGTTTGTAGATATACGTACTATATAATAAAATAAAATAGTGCATGTTTGTAGAGATACGTACTATATAATAAAATAAAATAGTGCATGTTTGTAGAGATACGTGGTATAGGTGAGTTTACTACATTTGGAAGGTAAACTCTTTTAAGATCATGAATTGATATCTCACCAAACTTCTTGTGCATTTGCATAATCATTAGAACAAAAGAATTTTGTAAACAGTTCTAATTTGCGATTGAAATGTTTTATGACAGCTGAGACAACTTTTTGCAATTTATGTTAACTAAATTCTTATAAATTTTGAACATTCTAAAGATATCTGTCATATTCCATCATAATTCAAATGATTTCCACACTGTTCTGTCTCTAAGTATAACGGATTTTTAAAATGAGACCCTTGTTTTGTTGGGCTTACATGTAGTATTTGACTAAGTACAGCCATATCAAATTTCAAGTGCATAAAGTTTGAAAGAAAGTATTGATTTTGTTTTTCTTATAAATCCCTTTATTGCCAACAGATCAGTTGTTAACAATATGTTGTTCGATGCCAGAGTTGTTTTATACGTTTTTAGTTTTTCTCTTCAGCTTTATACTGAAATATTCCATTATCACCTGCATAAGATATTTATGTCTATCAACTGATTCGATACGGAAGAGCTTGTTCTGCGTATGACCAGTTTTTAAATCGAGGCAGCCTACTGGCAAATAGTTTAATTTTACAGGGGATTCAACAGTCTCGTTTAAAGTCAGTGTTTCGGTATATAAAGATCTAATTCACATATATTGCTTGCCATTAGGTTGGATGCCGTCCGGCATGTTTCATATATACATATTGTTAGTCCGTTCTTTACATATCAATTTTGATGACGGATCTAGAGGGTTTCGTTGATCATACAGCTAGCGTTTTAGGAAGGGTGGGAACTCCCGAACTCAGAAGTCTCGTTAGACTTAAGATTCAAAGCACAAGATTCGATTTTTGAGATTCGATTTTCAAAATTTGATATTTCAATTAGGCAAAAGGCAACACAATGAACTAATGTGCCCTTACTTCAAATCTGATAGTGTATTATAAAACATAGTATCCTACATTTTGCTTCCTTAATTTAAATATTGAATATTTAATCATTTCGAATCTCGAATGGATTTTCATATAATATTACTATAACGAACAGTGATCAATTGCATAACTCCTATAAGAAATACAGAATAGTGGGTTGGGCAAACACAGACAGCTGAATGTACATGTAAAACTGTACCAGAGACGGGGTCAGTTGCCTAGGAGGAGTAAGCATCCCCTGTCGACCGGTCACACCCGCCATGAACCCTATATCTTGATCAGGAACACGGAGTAATTCGTAATAGTCATAACTAGTGTGTCAATGATAGGTTGTATTGACTAGTGTGTCAATGATAGGTTGTATTGACTAGTGTGTCAATGATAGGTTGTATTGACTAGTGTGTCAATGATAGGTTGTATTGGCAACCTAGATCATTACATGTATAACGACCTGATAATTTGCGAAATGCTGACTTTGAATGAGACTGTTGAAACCCCTGTAACATCTATTTGTTTGTCATTAGCCTCTATTTTGATTACACTCACTTGAACGTCGCGGTCCACAGCAACGGAATCTGTGACGTCTGTCTTCTGCGCCGTTGTGGTGAACACTAGCCATGCCGTTTATATAACCCGCCCCAGGACACTGGTAATGAACGGCGTGGTCATATCCGTTGACATAACCTTAAACATTGATTTGATAGCAATGTCTTTTATCAAGAAGAAAGGCAGAATGACATGTTTATGATCACATATAGCTACTACAAAGAAAGCAATCCTTCATTTGTTTTTGGACTAAATTGTTGAAATGCATTGTAAAATCTGAAGATTTATTGTCGAGCATATATATTGCATTTTGTAAAATCTTATGTTCCCATCCTCCTACAAATACTATTGATGAGTGGGTTTACTGTGCGTACATTTAAGGCCCTGACTCTGCTACAATGCCTACGTGTATTTACGATATCAATAGAACTTGTAAGGGGGGAATTCGCACTAGAGAAATTTGATATGGATGGAGGGTAGAGAATATGTACAATAATATTTTGAAATTAAAAACTATAAAAAATTTAAAACGAAAATGCAGTTTTAGTAGAAATTAATCTAAAAATTAGAAAATGAAAGGCCCTGCTGGATGATCTACAGATCAACAGTCGACACGTTCACCTACTGAGCTACCCAATTAGATTTAACAGGAATATAAAAAAATATTGCTGATATTTATGTTTTCATTCAAGTTTTAAAAGGAAGTCAGCGTGGCCATATACATAAGGATTGTGGTACACAGTGATTTGATTGTGTTTTAGATTCATGGAGTTACTTTTGAGCTATCCTGTTCGTGTCTTGTGATTTGCGTATATTTGATGGTGTGGTTGTATTTGTGTTATCCCCTATAGAGCTTTGATATTACAATGAGTGTGAGAGTTCAGTGAGTTCACTGGTCAGTTAATTGTTACTTTATCAAGAGGTGTTGCCATTTAATCACAATTTAACTCATATCATTACTAGTTTTGTTTGTCATTTCCTATAATCAATAATGTAAATATCTATTGATGCAATTGTTTATTTCAGGGTTGCAATGCAATGCACGATTAACTGCAGAACCTCCAAAAGCCTTGTTTTTTTAATATCGCAACAATCAGAACCGTTACAGTATACACATCCCTAAATAAAGATTTACCTGTCCATTGACAACGAATATCCCTGCCTCGTCTACCGGTTTCACCACAGTGGAGTTCATATCGACGGTCTTCACGAGAATTGTCATGAAACGAAACAACTGCATCGATATACTGAGAGGGGGACCTGCAGTGGAAATTGAGCGGCCCATCCCACTTGTTTTTCCAGCTGATTACCCCATGACAGTTCAGGAGAATGCATAAAGCAAACAGAATCTTTCCCATGGCTATTCTGATCTCACTCATCTGATTGGTATTTGGATTGTGAAATGTTTTAAACAAACTGAATACATTTTAAAGGTTCGATATGTCGATCAAAGTAAGTGCTGATTTGAAACTCTACTTGTATTACACATTTACAAAATCATTTACGTAATGTATTGTCCATTGTATTTAAAAAAGAAAAACATGAACAAACCACTCGTCAATGCGTTTCCTAAGATTGACCTGAACATACAAGTACAATATGATAAAACTCACCTCAAATGGCCAGCAATACCAATGTTTTAGCTGTGTTCAATCAGGAACATCGGCATATATATATACATGTTTTGCGACACATATGTTGGAGATAATAAATAAAAAGGTTTAAGCAAATACACTTTTATGGTTACAAATTTGTCGTAATTACCACCTATTGTTTAACTAATTTAATGATTGAAGAACCAGTACACAATGAAGGGTAACAGGTGAAACTAAAGTGTGGTATGATATTGTAGTGACGGAGGTAATTTATGGTCCAATATTCCATCACCTGTTGTTCTACCTATTATAAAGTTTCAGTATTTCAACATTCAGTATTTACAAATGGAAATCAAAGTAATGGAAAATGTCTGAAGTGAATGGATTATGTACAGTGCACGTGAACCATCAAAGTACTTTATTAGAATTAAAATTACATTCCAAATTAAATCAAAGTCCCCCCCTCCTTTGGACACAAAATCACTTACAAATACTTCACAAAGGAAATTATGTCAATTATAAATTATACTGTTACATAGCCACGCGGCAAAGTTTCTCGTTAAGACTGCAGACGAAGTGAATAGATACAATGTGGCACTATAAGACAAAACTTCTAATCTGGCAAGAGAACCGACAGCAGATCTTCATTTGGAAATTTCTTATACTTCAAGATGCAATACCAAGGTTCAATGATACAAGATCGGAAAATGGAGTTTGAATTAACTTTTCTATTTGCAAATTTGTAAATCCCAGTAAAAACAAAATTGAAAAATAAATTAAAAGGCTGTCTATTTTCATTGTTTATTAACACATATGTTTCTAAACATGTATGTGTTAAATGATTAATTTAGTTTCATATTATAAGAAAGAAAGAAAAAATATGTAACTATCTACCAAAATGTTTGTATGGAAATATGATTTCTTTTACAAACATTTGAATACATTATGCTTTCCCATAGACTTGATCAATGTCAAATTCTAGGTGAATTAAATAAAGCAGTAAACAAAATTTTGAAAATTCTTCTAGAGGATTGTTTTATGAACTCTTCAATATGATACCACGATCACAAAACCCCCAATGCCTTAAGGAAAATTTGTTATTTTCTAAACACAGATGCATTTGTTGTTTACCCAGGAAGAACATATTATATGTTAAATCCTACATTGTGAAATGACTGGTGATCGCACGTCTGTTGTTAGGACGTTTGGTTTATGACCAATAGGACGTGGTGTTAGAACGTTTGATTTATGACCAGTAGGTGGTGCGGTAAGGACGTTTAATTTATGATCAGTAGGTGGTGCGATTGGAACGTTAGATTTATGACCAGTAGGTTGTGCGTACGAGTCCCGTTGTTAGGACGTTTGATTTATGGCCAATAAGTGGTGCGATTAGGACGTTTGATTTATTACCAGTAGGTGGTGCGGTTAGGATGTTTGATTGATGACCAGTAGGTGGTGCGGTTAGGATGTTTGATGACCAGTAGGTGGTGCAGTTAGGATTTTTTATTTATGACTAGTAGGTGGTGCGGTTAGGACGTTTGATTGATGACTAGTAGGTGGTGCGGTTAGGACGTTTAATTGATGAGTAGTAGGTCGTGGGGTTAGGATGTTTGATCTATGACCAGTAGGTAGTCCGAATATGACGTTTGATTTATGATCAGTAAGTGCTGCGTACGAGTTCCGTTGTTAGGACGTTTATGACCAGTAGGTAATGAGGGTAGAACTTTTGATTTGTGACCAATAGGTGGTGCGCACGAGTCCCAATGCTAGGATGTTTGATTGATGATATGTAGGTGGTGCAGTTAGGATGATTGGTTTATGACCAGTGGGTGGTGCGATTACGAATTGTTGTTTATGACCAGTAGGTGGTGCGTACGAATCCTATTGTTAGGACGTTTGATTTATGACCAGTAGGTAGTGCGATTAGGATGAATTGTTTATGACCAGTAGGTGGTGCGTACGAGTTCTATTGTTAGGACGTTTGATTTATGACCATTACAGGTGGTGCAATTAGGATGTTTGATTGATGACCAGTAGGTGGTGTGGTTAAGATGTTTGATTTATGACCAGTAGGTGGTGCGTTCGAGTCCCGATGTTAGGACATTTAATTTATGAGTAGTAGGTGGTGCGTTCAAGTCCCGCTTGCGTCATATTGCTGCGCCAAATCTGGTATGAAACACATCACTTTTTTGCTAAGCGTTCAACCCTTAAAATTTTAGGTATGGCTTTTAAAACGGAGATGAAGTGGCATGACCAGCGTTCTCATCTTAACGAACTACGGCCCTGAGAGTAAGTATTGTATTCCGGTACTTCACCTACTATCAAACACATTTCATTGTGAGTAAAGAGTTCTATGAGGAGGAAGAAGTGATTCAAGGGAAATAAAGCTTCGGTTTCGGAAAGTCAGGAAGTGAGAAACAAGTGTTGAGGTCACCATACTGCGATAAGAGAATGGTATTTTAGCTTCTTTGATGACTGTTTGCACTTGCCTATATGGTGTCATTTAACAACAGTTTGAAAGAATAACATTACAATCATTAGACTAATGCTGAAAGCTATCTCAACCTGTCGAGTCAAAATGCATTTCTAAATAGCTGTGATATATTGAATGCCTACTTAGTATACGATATTGTTTGGATCAATTGTTCAATCTCAAATCCTATCACTATATGTATTTAAGAATTGAGTATTGTTACATGTACATTTAATACACCCCTGCTAAATCTAAATTTCAGCGAAACGTAATCTAAATAATTCAAGTTTTACTCCAGATACCCAATTCAGGCAAAGACTTGACCCATTCTCCGTTTTCGATCGAAAGAGTTAATTTGAATATGTTAGAAAATATTTCTCAGTTTTTAAATGTCTATACAAATTTTTTCAGATTGACCGGTCAACAGAGGGTCCTTACCCTCCAGGCAAATGATCCAACCTCTGGTGTGTCCATGGGCCCGTGTTTCCTTATCTTTAAATCTGTATTCGTTATGGAATCTATGAGATTGATCACTGTTCGTTATCTTCACCTTTTCATTTTGAGGTATTCTTTGTATATCAAATTGATATTCATCCGATTCCCTATACTGCATATAATTACATGCAGTGTGCGTTCTGTGTCACTTCCTACCCTATTGACAATATATGGCTTGTGAACTAAGGGGTGAAAAATATCACGATTGATTATGATAAATATTAGTGATAAGTACATCTATGTAAATCCATGGAACATGATGTTAATAGGAAACCGATCCATATAACTATTTAATGAACTTGAACTTTAAACTAAATCTGGTGTACCTAAACTAAAATACACGTCAACAAAATATCAATATTGCAGGGTTATCATGGCCAAGTATGTAGAACAATTTTTGTATACAGTTTCATATAACATTGACGATCTCCCATTTCATTCAAATGAAAAGGTGAAGATAACGATCAGTGATCAGTCTCGTAACTCCGGTAAGGAATACAAATTTAATTAAGATTAAATGCACTTATCAAATTGATAAAATTATAATTGAAACAAGAGAGCCAACAATGGTAAATATATATGTGCTGATTTTACATGGGATTTGTTTAAATCACAGGACATTACTTTAGTTTAGTATTTCTATTCCAACAAATCATAACATTGCATTTATCATGTTTTGTACTGAACACATGGATTTTGTATTGCTTGTAGAAGTTATGAGATTGATCACTGTTCGTTATCTTCACCTTTCACGGATACATTTCATAATATAAAATCATAGCTTTTCTATCGTTAACGAAGACCGGAGTTTTATATTTTATATCCAACAATGTTAAGATACAAACACCCGTATGAGAAAAATTTGATATTCCGCAGCTCAGTTTTTGCTATTAAATATTGATTAAATGATCTAATAAAATAAAATAGGTCAGTGCCAGATGGCAAAAGGATACCTACTACATATATTTGCAAGGTACTAATGCATGCGCACATTAAAAATATGAAAATTCCTAAAGAAACCATTAAAAGGGGCGAGCAAGGGAATGTGAGTGTCAATGCTTCTTTTCAATAAAATGGCGAAATATTCCAGTGATGGTATGGCTGCTTTCTGATTGCCTGAAAAAATTAGAGCACCTCTGGGGAAAATGGTAACACAATTGATAGAAAGAAATGCTGATTATGGTACAAAATTCAATATACAAAGCAATCTAATGTTTCATTAAATATTCATTTTTCCAAACGCGATTTGAAGTATCCTTCTATATGGGTGATTCTACGGCGTTTACACTAAAAACTAAAACCAATCAAAGACTGGTATTACACACAATATGTTAATTACATACACCCACTTTTTCTTCAAGTATATAAGCCGATGTTTTGAGCTTGTGCAAGCATTCGTTACCGGAGGAAAAGAGGAATCCAAGTGCTTGTTTTGCGGAAAATATAATAAAAGTAAGTATCGAAATTGAAAATATATGAACAAAAAGTAGTCGTTGATTTTTTTATAACTGTACCTAATTTACATTGCAGAAAAAGTGTGTTTCACTATTACGATCTGATAATAGAAAAAAAATTCATTAAACTAGAGATTGAAATTACTAGATACAAAACTACTGTGTTTTAAAGAACAAGAAGTAAATAAATAAAATGATGAAATTATTGATATTATTAACCTTATGATATTCTAGATTTTAAAATATACATGTAAATACATTTAAATGATATTAAAGATATATCTGCTTAAGATATCACACCAGTTTGAATGAATAAAAGAATTATTAACTTTAAAACAAATCTAATTAACAATTGAGGACGTCATTAAATATTTCTGTTCAGAATCAAAACAATGAGGGCCCTGACATTTGCACTTTTTACACTGATGTATATGGAAGCATCAGCTCAGTGGCAAAACGACTGGGACAGGCCGCTTAACTTCCAATGCTCTTCCAATAACGCCATTTCATACATTACATCTGTGCATGACAACAGGAAGGAGGACAGACGATTTAACTTCCACTGTAGACCTGTTCACACAGGCTCTGGATCTGTTTCTTGCCACTTATCAGGTATTTTACTTCACATTTTCAAGATAGTTTGATTAAAGTATACATTGTTATTCCCCCTTATATAACAGTTATGAGTTATGAGATTCATCATTGTTCGTTATCTTCGTCTTTCATGTAACTCCATACGAAAACAAAAGTCCAAGGTTTTGACTGCTGTTCCAGCGACTTGTTGAAATCGACTGTTGAACGACGTGACGTTATATTGCGCTGAAACGAGTTATCCTTTATGTCGTTTGGTTAATAAATAATGTTGTTATACACTTTAATGTTTTTTCTATATAAACTAATACGATTTAGAACCAACATTTTAACTGTTGAGTCCACTCTCACTCTCGTGGACTCTTGACCGGTCAACTATTGACCCGGTAATAATCTGTCCAATTTCTATTGGCTACGCAAGTCACGTGATTCTTACTCTGTTGCGTTCTTTACTTACTTTGCGTAATGGCGAGGTTCACTAATTTCGATGATAATGCTATACAGAATGCATTAGATAGAAAGCAAACCAGTAATCTGAAAAATATAATTTTCAATTAGGATATAATGGGTAATGTTTTCTTTTAAACTAAAGTACATGGAGACAAACATACGCAACCACATTGTCCTGTTCAAAGTTCAAAATCAACAAACATGTGCATTGGGGAAAAAAAAACATAAAAGAAAGAAAGTGTATAACAAAACAGTTATAGACTGTCCTCGGACAACAGCTGTTTTGTTTGACCCGAGGACGGATCTCTTGCCAGAAGCCGTAGGCTGAGGACAACAGATCCGTCCTCGGGTCAAACAAAACAGCTGTTGTCCTCGAACAAAGTTGATAACTGTATACCGATACATGACACTTTGGCATTGCAGCTGAAGAGGGAATTCAGGCAATCCTCGAAAGCAGAGACAGCGAAAATACAAAACATGTGAAAACAGCAGAAACACCCTTAACGATTATTTTTTTAATTGCTTCCTTTATGGATATAACAAAGAAGTTGTTGAAAGGAGTCTTCGACAACAGTTGATCTGTCGGCCTTGGCCAACAGTTTGCAAACCGGCCTGACAGATCAACTGTTGCCCTCAACCCCAGTCGACAACTCTGTACTGTTTTCATAAAAGCATTATATATATATATATATATATATATATATATATATATATATGTATGTGGCAGGAACGATTGGTTTGTTTATTGGCGCGTGATGTACACGTTGATATAAAGAAATAATTCGTTTTTTTACAAACCTATTCATTGTTATATGAAATAATTTTAATAATTATATCCACAGGTTACGTGAACAATTATGATCAGCCAGTCCTTTATACGTGTCCAAATGGTGGTTATCTGAATGGTGTGTCTAGTATCCATAACAACAGGAAGGAAGACAGGCAGTATAGATTTAGATGCTGTGCTCCAAGTTCAGGTATGTATGACCACAAAACCTCGTGGTAGCGTAAATCATAATTGCATATAAAAACAAATAAGAGGTTAGACATTGGAAACTGTGTAAATGAAATATGTGATAATGATGGTGATAATACTAATGATAATACTGATAATAATAAAAATTACAATGAAACGATTTAAAGGCTATTACCATACGGACTGCACATGGACTGGTTGGGTTAACAACTGGGATGAATATTTTTCGTATTCCGTTCCTCGTAATTACGTCATCAGAGGAATCAACAGCATTCACAATAATAGGAAAGAGTGAGTATATAGTATTTACACCCTGTGATTAAGATTGTACTGTCATCAGTGGGTATTCACCTTACTATCACCACTGGTAGGTAAACACCTGATAAACATTTACATTAATATAAGTCGGTACACACGGTCTTGTATTACGATAATTAAGTTGACATTATACGTTGTCTGACATTATCATTACAAAGTAGGTATCATATGTATAATACGCGGTCCGACATCATTACAAAGTAGGTATTATACACGGTCTGACTTCACAATTAGTAAGTGCGGTTATTACATTCATATACAGTCTGACATTTTTTAAAGTTTATGATGTCTGATATTATCATTAGTGAGTGGACAGTAGCTACTGAAGAATGTTGAATTCGATATATGCAAGTAATTTAATATTCTGTTCATCATAAATAATTTCCTCATCTGTTCCATTCGTCATGCTGTGTATAAACATGCACCGTGAGATAGATTGGCATTGTCCGTGAGTATACACTATGAGATGTATGCGTATACTGTACTTATAAACAATATATGCTGTTATTATTCTTACAGAAGAATGCTCTTATTCATGTTTTGTTATTGAACATAATAATCAGTATTTGTTGTTGTATAAATCATCAATAGGAATCTATTTACAATATATTGATATCGCATTACTTTTATTATCATTATGCTAGCATCTGTTTAGTGTACATTTACGATTACTTGTTTATTGCCAGGGACAGAAGATTTCAATTTGAAATCTGCCGGATCACCTCACAATGAAGAGGACGTTCTTGATTTATAACATGTAGAATACTGAAGTAAATGATTAAAAAACGTGTAGACCAATGTTGTTTGTTTTCTCTAAATCTTGGTATATATTTCTTTTTTAAAGGTCATGTTAAACGGTGATTTGAACCTATTTTATTTTAGAAGTGAATATTATACAAACATTTTGAACGCAAGTTCTTTCAACTTACGGGGTTCTCACGTTACATGTTATCTACAGAGTTTGTGTTTTCTGGTTGGAATACTTCACAAACATAATGAAATGATATGTTGGGTCATAAATTGTATTTTTCAAACAATAGAATTGGCATCAACTTTCTACCTGTACTGTGCACAATTAAACTATTAACACGTACACTATCCCTCTTTGATAATCTTACGTTAACAGAGACAGTCGGAGAGACGCAGACAAAGGAAACGTGTTTTTGAGTTTGTTAATCTACGGTAATGGTGCAGTGTGCTGTTTTGAATAGCACTATGAAGTTGGGTTAAGGAATAAAGATGTATTCATACTTAAAGGACCTTAAGTTTTTGACAATTTTCAAATTAGACGGCTTTGAATCATCCAATGCATGACATGGTATTTTGATAAAGAACAGTTCGGTATTAATAGAAATCCGAAATGTGTTTTTGATATTGAATTAAATGATTTAAGTTGCTATAATTGAAAACAAGATATGAAACAGGAATGCAGCATTGTCTTTAAAACGTGTGGGGTGGGTGGGGTGGGGTGGCAATGTTCACAGTTAAGCATTTTAACTCGGAGTTCCACCGGACTATATGAAGATACCATACAAATTTACTGGTCTGTCCGTCTTCCTGGTGAAGCGCAGGAAGAGAAGACCAAGGTGCTGACAACACTAGAGTCTCGTCTGGACTGGGTTGCTCAAAACCTTGGTTAAGCTTAACCAGTGGTTAAATCCCTTGTCCACCTGTTAACTTTTAGCCATTGGTTAAATTATGTTGCTCAAAAGTTAACCAGTGGTTAAATTCCCTAACCAATGGTTAAATATTGACCAATGTTAACCAATCTGCAGAGGTGGGATAAGTCATTTAACCAGTGGTTAAACATGACTGCCTACTTAATTGTTTATGCAAACATGATAAAATAACACAAGAAACGGGGAGGAGTTTGTACACATTTTAATCATGATTTCACTGAAATAGAGTAAAATAGAAAGTTGAAAAGAACATGACCCACGAACCATGAAAAATGGCCTAGCCTAGGATATTGATAATTTCCGTATATAATAAGCTTCGGGATATAGGCTTTCTAGAAATGTTTTTCTTTTTTTCATATATTCTATACTTTTTTGTTAATATGACGTTGAATATTGTGGTATTTAATGTTAAAAAATTTACATTTCGGGATACACGTCACAACAATAAACCTCCAATGACCATGTACAATGTACATGAACCTATAAATCTCTGAATATATCAAGTTATATGCACTCAAATAGCTAGAATGGCTTATTCAATGATCATAATAAGCATTTTTGACCAAATTTGGGGAATAGAAATAAGAAATATTTTGAAAAGGATGTTCAAAGCCGTGATTGTTCAACTTTACTTTTAAATTATTTTTACTTGAATTTTAAAATACTGAAATAAGAAGAATAAATATAGTATGTAGTTTGTTTACATGGTGAAAGAAGTGAATCATTGGAACAATTCTGTTTCATATCATATTCCATAGTTTTGGGGTTTTTTTGTTTTCTTTCTTTCTTTTTTTTTTTTTTTAGTATTAAAACGACCGAGTATCGAAAGCAATGGTAACGAAATAAGTTGACACCGCGTCTCGTCAAAACATGTTCAATTCGAATTTACTCGGAATTACACGTTCAACGAGCATTTGCTGTGAAACCTGATTAAAGGAAAATTACTGTAGACACCTAATAGTAGGTATCAAATGATCTTTTTGTTACATGTACATGTAGATTTCATAGCGTGAATAATAACAACACCACACCGATATAGGGGATCAGAGTCAGTATATTATTGACTCTGAAAATACGATTTGAGAAATGATACTGTATAAATTTTACTGTATTTATCTTGATCAATAATTGTATATTCCTATACGTATTAATCATGTAAAGATACTGAGGTCTTTTAACCAACAATTTTTTTAAATGTTTGTGCAATACATTATTGACTGACAGAACGTAATTCATGAGCTGTGATCTAAAAATCTTCCAGGCATTAATATAGATTTGAATAGAATTACATCTAGATACATAATTGAAATAGAATATATCTTAAGGCACTGTAGTTTTAAATTGTTTGGATTATATTGCATTTAGTACATGTAATGTATACATGCTTGTAAATGCCACAGAATGAGAAATAATCTAAATTGGCCTATTTTCATAATGTTCCCAAAATAGAAGTATCATGTAGATCTATACAGGAAATAACATTTACAAATTATGTTTGTTGTTTGTTATTTGCCAGTTAAGTATCATAATGATAATACTACTTGTTCATAATAAGTAATTATTCTGCTAAAATCAAATACCCTTTTTATTGTCAACAAATACATCACTGGTAGAAAGGTTATAAAGCTTTTATCTAGCACAAGTTTCCATATTCTACAGGTTTACATATGTCAGCAAGTCCTCAAAAGCAGCTTTAGGGGTTCCCAGGAGATTCTGATGCTCACTGTTAGACTTTCACTGTTGTCAAAATCCAACCTTATTTTCTCTTTTCTCAAAACTTCAGCTCTCAAAAACTTGTTTGATTAATTATGTCACTCCTGTTTTGTTGAACATGGTGTTGTCAGCAATAGGTTCAAGTTCTTCTATGTCTTGTTGTAGGTGATTTGTACAGAAGCGAGCCCCGGCAGGAATGATGGCCTCTTTTGAAATGAAGATTTCATGCCTTACTCCTACTGGGACTACAACTAACTTTGGACCTGGTCACTCGCAGATACAACATGAAGTGTGCCCTCTTGATGTATATGGGGATGGGAGTGATACAGAAGGGGGACTAATTGGAAGAACTGCTGCTGCTGCTGGTGGTGCTGGACTGTCTTGAATCTGTTGCCTAACCGACTTGATATTCTTCTGTTTAATATGGGAGCAACACACACACTCTGGCATATATTGCACAGAAAATCATGATCAGATGGTGCCCTCCCTATCAGAGTGGTGATCACTGACCTATATTTCTTTGAAATCCTGGATCTGTGTTTTGGTTTTACTCTCCATGGACAGTTGAAACAGAGAAATAATTAGGGACCACTCCTTGGCATATCTGAAATATTTATGTCATATACATGTAATTAAAATATACAATTTGGGTTGGATGAAAATCTTATCTTCATGTTAAAACCCATTAGCCTAGGTTATTTTTCCTAAAATCTAATTATAAATCAATTAACTTGTTAATTAATGCTTGGTGAATCAATTAATAAATTGTATTCAAAAACTTGGAATTATTTTTTTTCCACTAATAAACTGAAAATGTGTATCTTCAAATGTTTTGTTGATTAATGTCAGTGTGACATATAGAGGGGGTATGGGGTTTACAACAATGTATATTACATGGTTAATTTATTTCTATTATGTAGTCCATGTAAATTTCTGTGGAAATGAGGAAGTTATTTATATTCGGTCTTTCCTATCCCGGGGTAGGAAAGACCGAATATAAATAACCCCCTCGTTTCCACGGAAATTAAGTCCATGAGAGCCTGAAATCTCCCAACCTGGGTCTGTTTAATGGACCCTTCCAAAGTCCTTTTTTAAGGAAAAAGTAAACCATTTTCCTAATCCAAAAAGAAAACTGGTGCAAAAACCATGCACATCTCCATACATGAAATGATATAAATAATAGAAAAATTATCAGTAGTATTGTAATACATTTTCGGGGGGTGGGGGTTTGCCGTTTCACCTTTATAGATTGTTTTTTTTTTTCTTTCTTCCTAACATTTAAAACATATCTTTTCAATATCAATTTTGTCTATAGCACAAAATAAATATTCTAAAATCAATTAAAGCGTTTGATTTTCGTGTGTATATATAAAACAAAACGAAAGAGAAAAAAACTAGGATCCTCCACTAGTAAACTATGTTTTCCATTTAGAGTTATTGCCCTTCAATCGAAAAAAAGTAAATATAATTAAGAGAATACTCTTATTACATTTCAACACAAGTTGTGTCAAATATTATTTAACAAGATATATTTTGATACGTATTTAAATTGACCTACTTCATTAACAACAAACTTTCTGTGTGTTTTTGTAGGTTTCTTTCCACGTATATACAAGGGACTTATGAATTTACGAACTTAAATAGTAGAAGTTGAAAACAAAACAACAATATTGTTTGATCTCCGTTTGAGCGTTCAAATTCTCAAGTACAAATGTAAAATAGATAGAGCTTACAGCCGTGTTTGACATTGCCGTAATATTCGGACATTTGTTAATGTAACATGTTGCTACAACTTTACAGTTATAATTGACAGACTTCATATTTTATAAGAAAATTTGAACTGTAGCCTATATTAATTAAACGTACATAATTTGTAAAAATTATGAGAACCAATGGACAAATTCATACGATAGATCATACTGTCTGAATATATATCGCACATCTCCATGCGTAATACATGCGTACATGCTGGGTCTGTATAATTGAAATGTTTACTGGGGTATTTCTAGAGAGAATGTTCTATCGTTAAAATGATAATGT
Source organism: Ostrea edulis (assembly GCF_947568905.1). Classification (NCBI taxonomy): domain Eukaryota; kingdom Metazoa; phylum Mollusca; class Bivalvia; order Ostreida; family Ostreidae; genus Ostrea; species Ostrea edulis. The sequence goes on from NC_079166.1 coordinate 6,032,253, forward strand.
CCTACGGCTATACGGCACCGATTGTGGTGAGGGCCTGTCCTTTTTGACGTTTGTCTAACTTTAGATTATTCTAACTAGGGTATTCCGTATGGCCGAGTAAGTTTGTACTGTACGTTTGATTCGAACATTCATTCTGTTTCGAACAATATCATTTTTAAAGTAACAAAAGGTAGGGAAATCGGTACTTTTAAAGCCATCGGAACGGACTTCGGAATCAAACATACACGATAGGTTACCCCCCCCCCCCCCTCCCCTGTACCTTTTTACCATAGGCCATGACTCTCATATTTACTCGTTTAGATATTGATTTTTTAGTTTAAAAAATATATAAGAACATAAAAACTCACCTCTTTGCTGTTTCTTTTTGAGTCGTATCAACTGTGTTAGGTGTATGTATTGACTTCCTTGGAATCTGACGTTTCCAGACGATACTTTTGTTATCATTATTTTTTTTTTCGACATGGCCGCATTGCTTACGAGTTAATTTTTTTGATGGAAAGTGTTAATCGAACTTTGCATTTTAATTTTAGTTTACAAAATTGAATCGTGAGTAATGCGGCCCATGTGAATTTATAGACTGAAGTTGGCAAATTTATGCGATTTTCCCGGAAAACGTGAAACTGCGGTAGGTTTGGGCATTTACTTGAGTGCTTTAAACATCTGGTGTGAGGAAACGATTGCGCAATACAACTTGGCTCATGTTATGGATAAAAAATATAATCTTAGATTTATTCTAAAGTGTTCTTTAATTTTTCCAAATTTGGTAGGCCAAAAATGGCATATTGTGGGTCATGTTCTTTGCTAAAGAATCAGTCAGGTACATCACAGATCTCGTAGAGCCCCAGCTGTGCCGTCTCACCATGTTTTCATTGTAAGATATCGTTTGGTTTCCTACAACATTAAGAAAACTTATAATTATCATGTAATTCAATGCATCTCTTTCTTTAACAACATGAATTAAATTTAAAGATTTGACAAATTCATAACCAGGATACATAGGTGCAGTCACCGGGGTAGGGGAGTAAGGGGGGTCATGGGGAAGGGGGGAATAAATTGAGCCCCTTTATCCCTAAGTTTACTGCCGTAGTAAACCAATTCCTAACCATGCCTTTATGTTTGCCCCCCCCCCCCCACCCCCTTACGCTAAAGTCAGCTGTTTATTTATATACCTATTTCATTCAGCTTATTGAACCAATCAAATCACAACATTATTTGTTTATTTTTAAACAAACAAATACAACTTTAAAAACTACACAATTTTTGCTAAATTGATCATTAAATTGATTTAAGCTAAATGGAGTTATTAATCATGTACACACATACTTTGTATTGTACATAAATATTTATTTATTTTATCAGTTCCATTTGTTTATCTTTGATATTTCAAAAAGAAACTTAAACATTAATGTTAGGATTTTATTTATGCGTTTCAATTAACTGAAAGCAAACAAGTAGTCTTAGTAGATTAAAGACAGGTTGCGCACGTGTGATCATTTAATTAGGTGTAAAAACACAATGTGGACAGGTGGAGTTGAGAACTTAAGAATTTCATGCCGTTGTCTAAGTTAAGTAAACCGTAAAGAAATAATACATGAAAGAATGTAATAATCATCAATCCTGTCACAATTTAATCCTAAGGGATAATTTTTACTTCTGTGAAAAAAAAACCTCCTAAAAACCACCACCACCACCACCCCCCAAAAACACCCCAGGTACTTGATATAAAATAACACACATATTAGATAAGATACTTACATGTGGATGATCAAAGAGGTAGGGGTACAGTACACTAGTGTTTTTAATTTATCATGCTAATGCGTACAAAATTAACTATGGGGTCGAAAGTGGTGAAGACAATAGTTTCTCTGAAGAATATCTATTGCATATATGTGATGTCAAGTAGAAATAATCAAATGGGATTGAAGTTTTAAAACATCGAATTCAGTCTATTAAGATTTATATATGCAAAATATTTTTCAACTTTCGAGATTGAATCAATTGTATGAGGACCCAAATACTACTGGAGCTAACTGTTAGATTACAGTGACCTTCACATTGTGGGTTGGTCTAAGAATAGATCGACTTGTTTTAGCTATTCCAACATTATCATGTACGTGTGCAGATTATTTTAATTATGCCTACTTTATGTGATGCTTTCACTGAAAATTTATCTTGTTGGATTAAAAGTTACAACTTCGTGTTAGGTGTACCAGAGGAAAAACAATTTAGAAGCCGGTTTGCAAAGGAAATACTCAACTTGCAAATTTCCTCTGACTAAAATGTATTTCAATTCTCAGTATTTGTATTAGGAAAAGTGCAGTTTTGCTTTACTTGAGTTTAAATAATACAATAATGTAGGCCTACCGTAAATACCGAGACCTCCATCCTCAACTCCTCCTGAAATCTCGATGAATAAAGTCACTGATACCCGGTGGATCTAAATCATTTTCTATGAGACAGGGTCGAGTAGCAAAGGAGGTGGACACCCTCCAGTTTATATTCAGTGAGTTGTCTACATACAGTTTCTTTTTCTTTTCCTTTCAAACAAGTCTTCCTGTACATCTCTTTTACATTCTCAACTGTTTACCCCTCCCCTTTTTTTTCTTTTCGAGTTAACAGCATCGGTTGACTTCAGAATATATAACTTGTACAATTAAGAATAGTGTCTCATTTGGTGAAAAGTTCGCTGTCCGCTTCAGTAACATTTGCAGCAGCCATTATTGTTTACATGTTCAGACAACCATTGTTGAATTATGGGATACTAACCACTGGTTAAATTCGCTTAATCGTTGGCTTTAAGCCCTAGGGCTAAACTAACTTTGAGCAACATAATTTTGACCAGTGGTTGATTACCCAGTGGATAGTAAATCTAACCAGTGGTTAGCTTAACCACTGGTTAAATTTAACCAAGGTTTTGAGCAACCCAGTCCTGATAGATAAGGGCATATTAAGTATCTGACATCTTAATGCAGGTATTGTTTAAATTTTGTGTCGTACCCAATATATTTTCTTACTTTAATGAGAACCATGAAACAGATATTTTCCTTGCAAAATCTATCATGTGATTTATCTTCAAATTTCGTACAATGTCTTCGTCTGCAATGTTAAGAAAGTATTTCAACAATCTGTCTCCTCCTCGTCATAATTAAATCCATCAGTTACAAAAAGTACCACGTACACTTCAATAACCTTGTGAATAAGAACACAGCGTAACAAAATACTATCAGATAAAAACATCGCCCATCTGTTGCTATTTCAAATTGTGAAATTTACTTCAACTGAATAATAATCAAAGGTTAGCTATGGTGAAAAGTTTGATATCTCAACTCCATTGTTAATTACAGTCCATGCGTTTCTGTGGTTTACTACGGTGAAACGTTTTACTACCGTAGCTGAAGAGACACTGTATTTATATATTGTACATTGTAAACTGTCATCATAGACATCATAATTATCTGTTGTACATTGTAAACTATCGTCATATACACTGTAATTATCTGTTGTATTTTGCAAACTATCGTCATATACACTGTAGTTATCTATTGTACATTGTAAACTATAGAAGTAGACACGGTAATTATCTGTTGTATTTTGTAAACTATAGACGTAGACACTGTAATTATCTATTGTACATTGTAAACTATAGAAGTAGACACGGTAATTATCTGTTGTATTTTGTAAACTATATACGTAGACACTGTAATTATCTATTGTACAGTGTAAACTATAGACGTAGACACTGTAATTATCTATTGTACATTGTAAACTATAGACGTAGACACTGTAATTATCTATTGTACATTGTAAACTATCGACATAGACACTATAATTATCTATTGTACATTGTAAACTATAGACACAGACACTGTAATTATCTATTGTACAGTGTAAACTATAGACACAGACACTGTAATTATCTATTGTACAGTGTAAACTATAGACGTAGACACGGTAATTATCTATTGTACATTGTAAACTATCGACATAGACACTGTATTTATCTATTGTACATTGTAAACTATCGACATAGACACTGTAATTATCTATTGTACAGTGTAAACTATAGACATAGACACTGTAATTATCTGTTGTATTTTGTAAACTATATACGTAGACACTGTAATTATCTATTGTACAGTGTAAACTATAGACGTAGACACGGTAATTATCTATTGTACAGTGTAAACTATAGACATAGACACTGTAATTATCTATTGTACAGTGTAAACTATCGACATAGACACTGTAATTATCTATTGTACATTGTAAACTATAGACGTAGACACTGTAATTATCTATTGTACAGTGTAAACTATAGACATAGACACTGTAATTATCTGTTGTACATTGTAAACTATCGACGTAGACACTGTAATTATCTGTTGTACAGTGTAAACTATAGACATAGACACTGTAATTATCTATTGTACAGTGTAAACTATCGACATAGACACTGTAATTATCTATTGTACAGTGTAAACTATAGACATATACACTGTAATTATCTATTGTACAGTGTAAACTATAGACATAGACACTGTAATTATCTATTGTACATTGTAAACTATCGACGTAGACACTGTAATTATCTATTGTACAGTGTAAACTATCGACATAGACACTGTAATTATCTATTGTACAGTGTAAACTATAGACATAGACACTGTAATTATCTATTGTACAGTGTAAACTATCGACATAGACACTGTAATTATCTATTGTACATTGTAAACTATCGACATAGACACTATAATTATCTATTGTACAGTGTAAACTATAGACATAGACACTGTAATTATCTATTGTACAGTGTAAACTATAGACATAGACACTGTAATTATCTATTGTACATTGTAAACTATCGACGTAGACACTGTAATTATCTATTGTACAGTGTAAACTATCGACATAGACACTGTAATTATCTATTGTACAGTGTAAACTATAGACATAGACACTGTAATTATCTATTGTACATTGTAAACTATCGACATAGACACTGCAATTATCTATTGTACAGTGTAAACTATAGACATAGACACTGTAATTATCTGTTGTATTTTGTAAACTATCGACATGTACACTGTATTTATCTATTGTACATTGTAAACTATCGACATAGACACTGTAATTATCTTTTGTACATTGTAAACTATCATCATAGACACGGTAATTATCTGTTGTATTTTGTAAACTATATACGTAGACACTGTAATTATCTATTGTACAGTGTAAACTATAGACGTAGACACTGTAATTATCTATTGTACAGTGTAAACTATAGACATAGACACTATAATTATCTATTGTACATTGTAAACTATAGACGTAGACACTGTAATTATCTATTGTACAGTGTAAACTATAGACATAGACACTGTAATTATCTATTGTACATTGTAAACTATAGACGTAGACACTGTAATTATCTATTGTACAGTGTAAACTATAGACATAGACACTGTAATTATCTATTGTACATTGTAAACTATAGACGTAGACATTGTAATTATCTATTGTACATTGTAAACTATCGACATAGACACTGTAATTATCTATTGTACATTGTAAACTATCGTCATATACACTGTAATTATCTATTGTACATTGTAAACTATAGACGTAAACACTGTAATCATCTATTGTACAGTGTAAACTATAGACGTAGACACTGTAATTATCTATTGTACAGTGTAAACTATAGACGTAAACACTGTAATCATCTATTGTACAGTGTAAACTATAGACGTAAACACTGTAATCATCTATTGTACAGTGTAAACTATAGACGTAGACACTGTAATTATCTATTGTACATTGTAAACTATCGTCATATACACTGTAATTATCTATTGTACATTGTAAACTATAGACGTAAACACTGTAATTATCTATTGTACATTGTAAACTATCGTCAATCACTGTAATTATATGTTGTATTTTGTAAACAATCATCAGGTACTTTTGGTCATTTGCGATTATTCAATATTTACAATTTTTCACGAGGTCATGAAAAATTGTAAATACTGAATAACCGTGTCCATAATACTTCTCATTACCAGCTCGTTAGAGTTATCGCACTTTGATGACTCTTGTGCGTCATTGGTAAGAAAATGGACAAGTCTCGGGAGCAAGTGCAATATTACTGGGACATAAACAAAACGTTCATAGCAGCCTCCCCCTCCTCTTTAAGAGTTGAAATACATGTTGTATTTTTAAAGAACGTAACCATTGATCAAACTGCATTTTTCAAATATTCGAACACCATTTTATTAAAGATGGTACTTGTTTTTTAAAACTCCACCACACCTATTTTAAAAATTTCAAACAACGATGATCTCTGTCCCAAGTACATCAATATTTTATAATTTTCAAAATAGCTTCGATGCAGTTGGGAAACGCATTAGCTGTGTTAATTAGTGTTATAAACGTCTAAAAAATTCAGTTTGGCATATATATAACTTGTTCTAAATTATGGGAATTGAGGGGGGTGTACGTGTACGATTACCAAGTCCATGTCATATGAACCTGTCCTAATTGTATGATAAAATAGAATGTCTTCATAGTCTGACAGAATAACTTTAAAAACATATCAATCCAGGGCCGTAAATTAACCTTCAATTTGGAGGAGGCAGGGAATTAGGCGGGGGTCTGGGGGCCGCCCAGGCACCCAGACGCTCAGCACATTTTGTGCACACTGAACACGTTTCGTGCAAAATCCTTGATTCTAGGGCCTTCTAAGATGTTACTTGACTAACTCATTCTAAAAGAAAGATTTGGAATGCTTTTTAAGGGAGGTATCATGTTCTTAGTTATTGGAAACAACATAAATTCTAATGAACTTTAAATTTTAATTTTTTTTGGCTCAAAAGTTGGAGGAGGCAGCTGCCTCCTCCGCCTCCATGTAATTTACGGCCCTGCAATCCCATTAATTACAAGAAAAGTTCTTGTGATGGATGTGCATATAGGTTTTTCCCTTCACAGTTCTCCTTGCGATTGATGCTTTGTATCGGTCAGATTTGGCAAATTTAGTACCTTCTCTCCCTCACATAGTTAAATACGTTCGTCTGTTTTCTTGTAAAAATAATCAATTCCTAAATTTGACTTTAGAATTTTAATCAGTGTTGTGGTTTACAGTCGGTTATAATATGTATTCGATACCATAATTTATATTACGTGTGCCTAAGTAATGTGTTTACATTATGTTGTCCCGGCAGCACGACTTTACGCGCCTTTAATTTGAAGAGTTCCAATAATGGAAATGATAAGTTTTACTGAGTATATATTGCAAAAAATACATACATTGCAAATTAATTTATCGACAGGGGATTCTTACTCCTCCTAGGTACATGATCCCATCTCTGGTGTGTCCAGGGGTCCGTGTTTGCCCAAGTATCTATTTTGTATTGTTTATGGGAGTTATAAGATTGATCACTGTTCGTGATCTTCACCTTTCACGAATTAAAAAGTATTTGCTATCAACATTTACAATAGACTTTGCTTTAGACACATAATTACTGCATAGACTAAAGAGGGGGAAGTATATGTACATGCAAATATTTAGTTATCGTTTTCAACACAACGTTTAAGCATCGATGTGTAATCGTGTGAATGGCTGGCTCTGATGAAGATTGAAATACTCCATATCAATGATTATTGCATTTCATCAATGTCAAATATTACATTGACCACGTGATCTGTGTAAAACGAAATGAATTGCATGTACCACGTTATACATGTAGCTAACCCTTGATACTTAATGCTTCTGGGTGTTCTATCAGATATCATTAAACTGCGTGGAAGTTTACGTCAAGCTGGTTGAATCATTGTAAGATCCTCAAAGGTAATTTCAACGTGGCATCTTCGTCATCCAAAAGTGACGCTCCAGTGTCTGAGAATCAGTGTGGAGCATCAACCTTGGCAAACGAAGATATCAATATGGAATCGATTATTTCGATATATACCGAATATAATAAAGGCATCAGTTCTCGTCTCTTTTGGTACAACTCTGAGGGCGGATTTACAGTTACAGAACGCACATTTGATGGTAGATTGAATAGCAAATACAAATGGACAGAAACATACAATTGATTTGCCTTTGTTTTTGTATCGAAGTGTAAGTTCAATGTGCCTGTTAGACAGTCTGCACTTGTTGCATATTTGGCTTTTGTCATGATCTTTTCATGTAAGTACTTGAGCATTGTTGAAAATTTTCTCTGTAAGTTTAAGTTGTTGTTTACATAAACACCGTCCACAATTCATAGGAAGCCCCGTACTTGTTTACGTTTATTCACTAGCTGCATGTTGGAATCAATTACTTGCGATCGTTATTAAGACTGCATACTAGGAGTAATACTTAGCATAAAATATCAGAGACAAATAATCATGGAAAGTCTAATAATTGATAAGAAAAAGCAATAGGAAGGAGCAATTGGCAATCTAATTAAAATTAGATCCTATGATCCGCTCATCTACTATCGCTACACTAGGTGTCAAACTCTGTTGAGATTGCTTCATTTTGGCTAGTTAATAGACTTGTACTACTATAAAAAAGGATTCCAAAGTTTTAAGTATACCACATGCACAATTATATTATACTTCAGTTATATATTAATACATTTTAGCAGAGTGTCTTGATTCTATCCATTATGTGGAAATGTTTCATTCATAATCTGCAAACAAGACCAAAGACTTAGACAGACAAAACATCTGCTCTGGGAAGTTCAGATTGCGATGTCTGGATAATTATTGATGCATGTGCTCTGGGCATTGGATTGGACATTCAGGGACTTCATTCGCTTGTATGGAGCTCCACAAATGACAGGAGACATCCGACAAGGAATAGTCTTTTTGGAAGGGGTGGCATTCCATCAAGAGCAATATCATTATTGCAACACAATTCATACAATGTACGCGATATTGATTTTGATGTAAAATTGAAAAGTGTCATTCGTGATACCAGATGCAGAGTACTTTCCATCATAAAGTCATTGTTGATATACTCTGAACTAGATAAAATTCATAGCAAATGTATTGTTGATTAGTTGTTTGTTTTACAAACAAAATAAATGTGGTAATTGCCCGCTGGTACCGTTAGAAAAACTTTGAAAATTGAATCCGAACATAGAGATGAACTAGAGTCAGATTCTGATGCAAAACATTTTGGAGAGTTCGAATCCAATAAATTTGGAAGCGACTTTCCCGTGTACTGTCTCAAAGATTTAGATAAAATTGATAAGAACTACCCCTGTACTCATCCATGTTATCTAGTAAACCTACATACAGACGATTCCTTATTTTCTCTTTTTAAATATCTATTGAATAAAAAGGTATAACATTTTAAGATATATTTTATGAGATATAAACATCATAACATACAGTTATTATGTGTATATGAAAAGAATTTTATTGACATGGTTGATTGTCAGAGCAGTACTTGATCTCAAAGAATGTAGATACTGTAGACATAAACATGACGAGGATCTGTAGAGTTACCCACATGTCTCTTTACACATCTCGCATTCAAAAGGATTCTGTAGTAATACATGGTGCAAGGATCACATCCTCTTTCTGTGTCATAGGTCAGTTTGTGGACCGCGTCAGCCTAAAATACAAAGAAAATTGTCCTCATTGTTTTGTTTTTACAGTAGAGGTATTTAATATATTATACACTTGAATACAGTTTTGCCCTTAACAAATTTCCTTTGATGTATTCCAAGTTTGATATTTCTATTAGGCACCTAAATACCTAAAGTTCATCTGTCACCATTATGAAATGGAAATGTCCTTGAACAATGAAAGAATAAAAGAAGAATCTAAGAAAAATATTAAATCAAAAGACTTTTGACCAACTGTAAAACCATTTTTAACAAACAAAGGATTCACCACACAGAAATACTTAATTCTCTCGGAAAATAACACGCTTGTAAACAGCCAGAAAGAGGTATGTGAAATTTTTGATGACTTTTTCATAAATGTTGCTAAACATATTGGGGATGTAGAACAATTTGATGAAAATCACCGAAGTATACAGGCAATAAAAGCAAATAAAACAGAATTACCACAACAACATCCATTTTCTTTTAAAGCTGTCACTGGAGACTTTGTAACAAAAAGTATAAAGAAAATAAATATTAAAAAAGCCACTGGTATTGATGGAATTTCTACAAAACTCTTACACATCTCTTTACCAGTTATCAGTAAACTAATTAACATGTCCCTATCAATATCAACTTTCCCTAACCAGCTTAAGATAGCACAAAGTGACACCATTATACAAGAAGAATAGTTCATTAGATAAAGGCAACTATAGACCTGTTGGTGTTCTTCCTGCAATCTCAAAAGGTTTTGAAAGAGCAATTGAAAATCAGTTAACAATGTTTTTTAAAAATGTTTTCAATCCTTTTTTGGCAGCTTTTCGGTCAAGTTTTGGATGTCAGTCAACTTTATTAAGAGTAATTGAAGATTGAAAACAGAAATTGGATAAAAACGAGTACACAGCAGCAATTTTAATGGACCTACCTAAAGCCTTTGACTGCCCTCCTTATGAACTACTTCTTCTTAAACTAAAAGCATATGGTCTCTCAAAGCAGCACAAGAGATGTTAAGTAGCTATCTCTCATGTAGAAAACAGTGTGTTAAAGTGGGGGAGCACACCAGTATCATGTCATAATTCTTAATCTCAATATGATATAAATATCTCCAAATTATTTCCTTTACTTCGTAAATATAGTTTCAAGAATCAAGATACAGTCAATTGAATTTAATTTCATTGAAAATGGGAAATACCTGCCCGCTCCTCATCATTTAAGGATGAAATGAGTTTACTATGACCGAAAAATTTATTATTGTACTTACATCCATGAAAACACGCATCTGTAACCTTGACATCAAATGCATGTGATTAACTTAATTTATTAAAGGCTTGCGAATGGTTAGTTGTATATTGTTTAGTGCCCTTCTTAAGAATTTCACTCGTGAAGACGTCACCATTGCCGGTGAAGGATTGCAAAATTTAAACAGCTGTTTAACCACAGGAGTTTGAAATTGATCATGCTTACGCATATCTCATGGCTTGGTCAATCAAGTGCATTTTATTGACTTTATTGATAAAATTTCAAACTCCTGTGGTTTAACACTGTTTATTTACATGTACTTACCATAACTTGATGATTAAGCTATACAATATTTAGTTTACAGAATTTATAACATAGACATATAGGTGTTATTTAAAGGCTTTATTGTTTAATTCCATTGTTCAATCTGTCTAAACAAGATTATTAATGACCAAATGATAACTAACCTCTAGTGATTGCAGACTCGCAGTTGTCGTTTTTTCCTTGAAGCTGCATGAAGTTGATCCTGGTGTTTAGAACTTGAATCTCCTTCTGCTTTCTTCACACTGTGATATGTCATTTATTTTCCTTCTATATTATTTTATTTTTTCTTACAGAAACATTTCACAAACACGTGTATTGCTGATTCGTCTGTCATTTTCATTCTGACCAATTTCTCTATCAGAACATTACCCTCACCATCCGCCTCTTTCACAAAACAAGAAAACCCACAAAAACAGCATACATTAATCAGAGTGCACCCTCGAAATCCAGATCTATGTGGTGCTATCAGCGAAATTGATGGCGCGGCCATATTGTTTATTATTTATGCTGATTTATCGGGATGCTTTAGAAAGGGTATGTTGTTCCGAGAGATCGAGCGACACTCTGATTGGATAGCATCATAGGTCATCCTGAGGTGACCCCTAACACGGAGTTGTTAGATCCTATGTGTAGCGATAATAGATGAGTCGATCATAGGATTTAATTTTAATTAGATTGGAACAATTGGTATTTGAACCAAAAATATGCAATATGTGCCTATCCAAAACTTCAATGAGACTGTCGCTATACAACCTCGGCTATCCATCCAATGAATACTGTTCGAATTTCTAGCTATTTAAAGTCACCCGATGTGGACATAAACACTTTCTTAATAATACGACAAACGTTATATACAAGAAGTAATTTTTTTCATAGAGTCGGTCAAGTCTCCATACTTTTATTTACAAAATATTTTACACCTGACATGTACTAAAATATCTTACTCAGTTCACAATGGAGACTTGGCCCACTCCCTATGAAAATCTGCTTGAAAAAGTCAACTTTTGTGCGTTTTTTTCTTCTCGTATACGTGATTTTAAATAGGATTTTTCAATGTTCCTTTGAAATAGGCACATCGAAAAAGTATTTTTGGAAACTATTGATTGATTATTTTAACCAGAATTCAAATTTTCCTTTTTCTGGAGACTTTCAATTTTAACTTTGATATTTGTCCTTCTGTGGGTTCTCGGCTCAAAAAAGTCACCCATCTTTGTCAATCCCAGTAAAACAAAATTGAAAAAATAGATTAAAAGCCTATCTATTTTCATTGTTAATTAACACATTGTTAATTAACACATGGATGTGGGTATAGTGTTATCGTACGTCATTCTTTGTTGTTGCTAATGGTTTATTAGTCTTAAGCATTTCATTTGGAAGAAAACTTAATATTCATTAATGTTTTAGGAGTTTACCACATACTTGTTTCAAGGTATTAAATGTATAACGAAAAACTATTGAATGATTTTGAAGGATTTATATCAACATAAATGTTTATTGTTAAATAACGATGAAAGTGAAGTAGATAAAATTCATATAACCTTTAAAAGATAAGAAGCCGACCTTTATGCACTTGAGTTATCTGCCCTTTGTAATAATAACAAAAAGCTATTTGTAGTAAATGATTAATTTCATTTCATATTATAAGATAGCAAAAAATGTATGTAACTTTCTACCAATAGATTTGTATGAAAATATAATTTCTTTGAAAAATATTTGAATAAAACATGCTCCTCCCATAGACTTCAATGTTAAATTTTAGGTGAATTAAATCAAGCAGTAAACAAAATTTTGAAAGTTTCTATGGTGGATTATTTTTGATGAACCCTTCAAAATGATATAATGATTTCAAAAACCTCAATACCCTAATCAACATTAGTTACTTTCTATACAGAGATACATTTGTTGTCTACCCAGGAAGAACATTTTGTACGTTAGATCCTACATTGTGAAATGGCTTGTGATGGTACGCCTGTTGTTAGGACGTTTGATTTATGACCACTAGGTGGTGCGGTTAAGACGTTTGATGGATAACCAGTAGATGGTGCGGTTAGGACGTTTGATTTATAAACAGTAGATGGTGCGGTTAGGACGTTTGATTTATAACCACTAGGTGGTGCGGTTAGGACGTTTGATTTATAACCAGTAGGTGGTGCGATTACGAATTTTTATTTATGACCAGTAAGTGGTGCGTATGAGTCCTATTGTTAGGACGTTTGATTTATGACCAATAGGTGGTGCGATTAGGATGTTTGATTGGTGACCAATAGGTGGTGTGGTTAGGATGTTTGATTTATGACCAGTAGGTGGTACGTTCGAGTCCCGATGCTAAGACGTTTGATTTATGACTAGTAGTTGGTGCGTATCAGTCCCGCTTCCGTCATATAGCTGCGCCAAACCTGGTATGAAGCAGATAACTTTTTCGCTAAGCATTCAACATTTAAGCTTTTCATGTATGACTTTTAAAACAGAGATGAAGTGGCATGACCAGCGTTCTCATTTTAATGAACTACGGCCCTGAGAGTCAAGTAAGTATTGATTTCCGGTACGTCACCTACTATTAAACACATTTAATTGTGAGTAAACAGTTCTACAAGGAGGCAGAAGCACAGCAATTCAATGGAAATAAAGTTTCGGTTTGGGAAAGTGAGGAAGTAAGAAACAAGTGTTGACATCACCATACTGCGATAAGAGAATGGTGTTTTAGCTTCTTTGATGACTATTTGCACTTGCCTATGCGGTGTCATTTAGTTTGAAAGAATAACATTACAATCATCAGACCAATGCTGAGAGCGATTTTAACCTGTCGAGTCAAAATACATTTCTAAATAGCTGTGATATATGGACTGTCTCTACAATATCATTTTGATCTATTGTTCAATCCCAAATCCTATCGCTATATGTATTTAAGAATTGAGTATTGTTACATGCAATACACTCCCGCTAAATCTACATTTCAGCAGAACGTAATCTAAATATTTCATGTTTTACTCCAGATACTCAATTCAGGGAAGGACCCGACCCATTCTCTGTTGTAGATCGAAATAGATCATTTGAATCTATCAGAATATATTTCTCAGTTTTTCAATTCTATAAAACAATTTTTCAGATTGACCGGTCAACAGGGGACCCCTAGCCCCTAGACACCTGATACCACCTCTGGTGTGTCTCGGGGTCTATGTTTCCTGATCTTTAATTCTGTATTCGTTATGGAATCTATGTCAATTTGATATATCCCTGTGAGCTCGAAATAAAGAACACCACAGAGCCGTCCACTTCTGCTTCATACTTGCATATTGTATTGCTCACGGCGGGTGTGACCGGTCGGCAGGTGATGATTACTCCTCCTAGGTACCTGATCCCACCTCCGATGTGTCCAGGGGTCCGTGTTTGTCCAACTATCTATTTTGTGTGGCTTATAGGAGTTATGAGATTGATCACGGTTCGTTATCTTCACCTTGCATTAAAAGTAGACATTAACGGCAAACTGACAACTCAAGTGTATGACATACGGGATGATTTCAGCTTCTCCATCGTCAACTTTCCATATTTAAGTAGCAATATTCCATTATCACCTGCATATGGTGTTTATATATCTCAACTGATTCGATATACAAGAGCTTGTTCTGCGTATAGTCAGTTTTTAAATCGAGGTAAGCTACTGACACACAAGTTGATGGTACAGGGATTTCAACAGTCTCGATTGAAGTCAGCATTTCGCAAATTCTATGGTCGTTATAACGATCTAGTTCGTCAATACAACCTCGCATTGGGTCAAATGCTGTCTGACGTGTTTCATACAGTTTGTTAAGCCGTTCTTGGTACACTGATTTTGACTGCGTATAAATCCGTTTATCTGATCAGGATATGGGGCTCACAGCGGATGTGACTGGTGTACAGGGGATGCTTACTCCTCCTAGGCACCTGATCCCACCTCTGATGTGTCCAGGGGTCCGTGTTTGCCCAACTATCTATTTTGTATTCCTTATAGGAGTTATGAGATTGATGACTGTTCGTTATCTTCACCTTTTCATTTTGAGGTATTATTTGTAAATCGATTTGATATCCACCCGATTTCCTGAAAGGCATATACTTACATGCTTTCCTTCCTACCCTATTGACAATATATGGCTTGTTAACTAAGGGGGAAAATATCAGGAATGATTATGACAAACATTAGTGACAAATCCATACATGTAAATCCATGAAAAATGATGTTGATAGTAACCCGATCCATATCTTTTTTTAATGAACCTAAACTCACAACTAACACTGGTGTACCTAAACTAAAAAACACGTCAACAAAGTATCAATATTGTAAGATTATCACGGCCAAGTTTTTAGAACAAGTTTTTTATTCAATCAGTGATCAGGCTCGTAACTCCGGTAAGGAATACAAAATTAATTAAAATTAAATACACTTATAAAATTCATCAAATGATAATTGAAACAAGAGATCCCACAATGATACATATGTATGTGCTGATTTTACATGGGATTTGTTTAAATCACAGGACATTACTTTAGTTTAGCATTTCTATTCCAACATATCATAAATTTGAACTTAAAACTAAATCTGGTGTACCTAAACTAAAATGCACGTCAACAAATTATCAATATTGCAGGGTTATCATGGCTAAATATGTAGAACAAGTTTTGTATTCAATTTTATATAACATTGACCATCTCCCATTTCATTCAAATGAAAAGGTGAAGATAACGATAAGTGATCAGGCTCGTAACTCCGGTAAGGAATACAAAATTAAATAAAATTAAATACACTTTTAAAATTCAGCAAATTATAATTGAAAGAGAGCGCATAATGATAAATATGCATGTGTTAATTTTACATGGGATTTGTTTAAATCATAGGATATTACTTTAGTTTAGCATTTCTATTCCAGTAAACTATAACACATTGCATATTTTATCATGTTTTGTACTGACACACATGTATACATTTCATAATATATATCAAAAGAGATCTTTTCTATCGATAACGGAGGCCGGATTTTTATATTTTATATCCAACAATGTTGGGATAGAAACCTCGGCATTAGAAAAAACTGGTATTCCAAAGCTTAGTTTTTGCTATTGAATATTGATTGAATGATTTAATCAAACAGATGACGTAATAACCTAGATATAACATGGGATGCTTACTCCTCCTAGGCACCTGATCCCACCTCTGGTGTGTCCAGGGGTCCGTGTTCGCCCAACTATATATTTTGTATGCTTGTAGGAGTTATGAGATTGGTCACTGTTTGTTATCTTCACCTGGCATATATATATATATATATATATATATATATATATATATATATATGGTCAGAATACAAAATGATACATACTACAATGTATTTTCAAGGTACTAATGCATGTGGAAATTAAAGATATGAAAATTCTTAAAGAAACCAATAAGAGGGACGGCGGAGGGAATGTGGGGGGGGGGGGCAATAAAATGGCAAAATATTCCAGTGATGGTATGGCTGCTTACTGATTGGCTGAAAATTTGGGGGCACCTCTGGGAAAAAATGGTAACACGATTGATATTGAGGCGGATGAAGGAAATAATGATTATGATACAAAATTCGATATACGAAAGAATCTAAAATTCATTTTTCCAAACGAGGTTTGAAACATCCTTCTATATGGGTGATTCCATGACGTTGATACTAAAAACACTCAAAGACTGGTATTACGCACATTATGTTAATTACATGCACCCACTTTTTCTTCAAGTACATAAGCCGATGTTTTGAGCTTGTGCAAGCATTCGTTACTAGAGGAGTAGAGAAATCGAAGTGTTTGTTTTGCGGAATATATAATAAAAGTAAGTATCAAAATTGAAAATATTTGAACAAAAAGTAGTTGTTATTTTTTTTTAATTGTACCTAATTTACATTGCAGTAAAAGTATGTTTGACTCTTACGATCTGATTATAGGGGGGAAAATTGACATGAAACTAGAAATTGAAATCACTATATCCAAAACTACTGTGTCTTAAAGAACAAAAAAGTAAATAGATAAAAAACATAAAATCAATGATATTATCAACCTGATGATATTCTACATTTTGAAATATACAAACATCTAGATAATATTTAATCTTACTTGTAGTTATGTAAACGAGCATACATCTGCATAAGATATTACACCATTTTCATTGGATAAAAGAATTATTAACTTGAAATAATGACATTAACAATTGTGGACGTCATAAAATATTTCTGTTCAGAATTAAAGCAATGAGGGCCCTGACATTGGCACTTTTTACTCTGATGTATATGGAAACATCAGCTCAGCGGCAAACCGACTGGGACAGGCCGCTTAACTTTCAATGCTCTTCCACTGCTAACGGCATCTCATATGTTATATCTGTGCATGACAAGAGAAAGAAGGAGAGACGATTTCTCTTCGTATGTAGACCTGTTCATGCAGTCTCTGGATCTGTTTCTTGCCACTTATCAGGTATTTTACTTCACATTCTCAACATAGTTTGATTGGAAATTATACATTGTTATACCCCCTTATATAACAGTTCCTATGTAAAAGTCCAAGATTTTGACAGTTCCGGCGACTTGTGGACCAGAACTGTTAAGAGTCGACTGTTGACCGACGTGACATTATACTGCGCTGAAACGAGTTATCTTTCATGTCGTTTGGTAAATGAATAATGTCAATACACGACGCTTCAACAGTGCATCTGAAGAGGACATTCAGGCAATACTCAAGAAGAGACACAGCCAAAAACAAGAAAAATGTTGTAAAACAGCAGAAAACATCCGAAACGATTATACTTTTAATTGTTTCCTATATGGGCACAACACAACAGATGTTGACAGGGTTCTCCGGCAACAGTGAATCTCTCAACCTTGGCCAATGGTTTGCACATCGATCCGGCAGATCAACTGTTGTCCTCAACCCAAGTCAACAACTTGTACTATTTTCATACAACATATATATATACAAACACTTCTACATGAGAAGAAAAATACCTTGCTGTTGCCTTCAATTCGACATTTAGATATATCGACGACGTTTTATCTATTAACAATAATAACTTCCGTTCATATGTCGGTGCGATATATGTCTATGAGCCCAAAATAAAAGACAGCACCGAGTCGTCCACGTCTGCTTCATACTTGGATATTTTTTGAAAGTAGATATTAATGGCAAACTAGCAACTGAACTTTATGACAAACGGGATGATTTCAACTTCTCCATCGTCAACGTCCCATATTTATGCAGCAATATTCCATTATCACCTACATATGATGCTTATATCTCTAAACAGATTCGATACGCATGAAGTTGTTCTGTGTTTGGTCAATGGTCAGTTTCTAAATTGAGGCAAGCTACCGAGAAACAAGTTGATGGTACTGGGGTTCATCAGTCTCGCTTAAATAAGCATTTCGCAAATTCTATGGTCGTTATAACGATCTAGTTGGCCAATACAACCTATCATTGGGTGAAAGGTAAAATAGCGAAGAGTGATCAATCTCATAACTCCTATCAGCAATACAAAATAGATAGGTGAGCAAACACGGACCCCTGGATACACCAGAGTTGGAATCAGGTATCAAGGAGGAGTAAGTATCCCCTGTCGACCGGTCATACCCGCCGTGAGTCGTATATCTTGATTAGGTAAACGGAGTTATCCGCAGTCAAAATTTAATCCGGCGGGTTTGACCGGTCGACAGGGGATGCTTACTCCTCCTAGGCACCTGATCCCACCTCTGGTGCATTCAGGGGTCCGTGTTTGCCCAACTATCTATTTTGAATTACTTATAGGAGTTATGAGATTGATCACTGTCCGTTATCTTTACCTTTCATCTACACATTGATATGAAAAAATAATTCGTTTATTTACAAACCTATTGATTGTTATATGAATTATTTTAAGTTTAATTTCCGTGGGGATCCGGGTAAGAATAGGTCTTCAGTACCCATGCGTGTCGTAATAAGCGACTAAATGGGGCGGTCGTTCGGATGAGACCGCAAAAACCGAGGTCCCGTGTCACAGCAGGTGTGGCATGATCAAGATCCCTCCCTGCTCAATGGCCATAAGTACCGAGCATAGACCTTAATGTTGTAGCCCTTCAACGGCAGTGGTGACGTCTCCTTATTAATGACAAATTCTCGAGAGGGACGTAAAACAATATTCAATCAATTCAATTTTATGTTTGATAATTATATCCACAGGTTACGTGAATAGTTATGATCAGCCATTCCTTTTTACGTGTCCAAATGGGGGTTATCTGAATAGTGTCTCTGATGTCCACAACAACAGCGAGAAAGACAGGCTGTATAGATTTAGATGTTGTACTCCGAGTTCAGGTATGCATGACCACAAAACCTCGTGGTAGCGTAAATCATAATTGCATACAAAGACAAGTTAGACATTGGAATATGTAAATGAAAATTTGATAATGATAATAATAGTGATTATAACAGTAATAATAAGAATTACAATGAAACAATTTAAAGGCTACTACCATACGGACTGCACATGGACTGGTTGGGTTAACAATTGGAGTGAATATTTTACGTACTTCACTCCTCGCAATTATATCATCAAAGGAGTCCACAGCATTCACAACAAGAGGAAAAAGTGAGTATATACTATTCACACCTTGTGTTTAACATTGTACAACACATACATGTACTGTCATCTGTGAGTATATACTATAGGCACCCTGTGTTTAACATTGTACAACACATACATGTACTGTCATCTGTGAGTATATACTATTGGCACCCTGTGATTAACATTGTACAACACATACATGTACTGTCATCAGTGGGTATCTACTATTGACGCCCTGTGTTTAACATTGTACAACACATATATGTACTGTATTAAGTGAATATATACTATTGACACCCTGTGATTGACATTGTACAACACATTGTTAGCTGACCTGTTTTTATATTCATATGAAGCAGAATTTATTCAAAAACTTCTACGTGAGAAGAAAAAATATCTCGTTGTGACCTTCAATTCGACTTTTAGATATATCGATGACGTTTTGTCTATTAACAATGATAGCTTTCATTCATATGTCGATTTGATATATCCCTGTGAGCTCGAAATAAATGACACCACAGCGTCGTCCACTTCTGCTTCATACTTAGATATTTTATTGAAAGTAGGCATTAACGGCAAACTGACAACTCAACTGTATGACAAACGGGATGATTTCAGCTTCTCCATCTTCAACTTCCCACATTTATGTAGCAATATTCCATTATCACCTGCATATGGTGTTTATATATCTCAACTAATTCGATATGCAAAAGCTTGTTCTGGGTATAGTCGGCTTCTAAATCGAGGTAAGTTACTGACAAACAAGTTGATGGTACAGGGATTTCAACAGTCTCGATTGAAGTCAGCATTTTGCAAATTCTATGGTCGTTATAACGATCTAGTTCATCAATACGACCTCGCATTGGGTCAAATGTTGTCTGACGTGTTTCATACCGATTGTTAAGCCGTTCTTGGCACACTGATTTTGACTGCGTATAACTCCGTTTACCTGATCAGGATATGGGGCTCACGGCGGGTGTGACCGGTCAACAGGGGATGCTCACTCCTCCTAGGCACCTGATCCCACCTCTGGTGTGTCCAGGGGTCCATGTTTGCCCAACTATTTATTTTGTATTGCTTGTAGGAGTTATGAGATTGATCTCTGTTCGTTATCTTCACCTTGCATACATGTACTGTAATAAGTGGATATTCACTTTGCTATCACCACTGGTAGTTAAACACAGATACCTGATAATCAAATACATTAATCTAAGTCAGTACACACGGTCTTGTATTACGATAACTAAGTTGACATGAAACTTTAAGCATTATACGCAGTCTGACATTATCATTGTGAAGTAGTTATTATAAGTGGTCTGTAGTTGTCATTATTAAGTGTGCAGTTATTACAAGCATATACAGTCTGACATTTGTTTTAATTTTATACAGTCTGATATTATCATTAGTGAGTGGACATTAGTTACTGTAGAATGTTGAATTCGATATATGCTAGTAATTTAAGTTAATTCCCCATACCACATCTTAGTATCGATAAACCTACAGATTTCTATCAAAATTTGCATGTATTTTGTCGAGGATGTATATTGACCAAATTCCCGAAGAAAGATTTGTTTAGCGGCCTTTTCCAGAGTAAAGCCACTTCTAAAAATAGAACATATAACTTTAAAACAAGCAGTGTTAATATACATACATCTTAAGGCACTGTCTTTATTTAAACGATAGAAATATGTTTCTTTAATATGAATTAATGAAAATGTATTGCATTTGACTGTTTCCAATAATTTTTCATCTACTGAACCATGTTCTTGGTTTCAAGGTGATGAAAATGCAGGTATAGTAGTCAAATTATGACTAATCATAGCCTACCATATCCGGAAAATAGTGTTTTCAAAAAACCTTCAGGCTTTTTAAACATTTCAATATGATTTACCTTTACACCCCAGCAATCATTTGACATAAGAAGTAGATAGGGTATCAGATAATTTGAGAGCCCAATGACCCCCTCTAGGTTAAAAACCTTTACAAAACGCATATTGAAAAATGGTGTCTAAACTCCCTATCTCTGCAAACATGTTTCATTCATCATTTACATTACTAAATGACCATTTCAAGAAATATTACTGGGTGGGTTTTGAAAAACAGTTTAAAACATCAAAGCTTCAAATAGCTGAAAACCACTTTCATTGATTGGTGTAAGCTATGGAGATCGGGCTTGAAGTTAAAAAAATCCTAACTTTACTATGGATCTTACTAAATCCTTAGCCTACGTCACATGTACACTGACATGACGTCACAATAAATGAAAAAATAAAATTATGTCGCCAAATCTAGTTGGAACAAAGTGATGTAGATCAGAATGATTTTTACATTTTTAACGCCCCTTAAGAGAATGATAACCTATGCTCAAATTACAAATTTTGGGAAATTTGAATATTTTAAAAGATGAACCCGAATTCTGCATTCCTCACCCACTTGGTAATGTTTAGTTCCTGCCACTTTTTAACAATACGATACAGCCATGTGATGTGAGTGTTAACAACATGTAACTATCGCGTACATTCCGGGTCGTTTGAATCAAAACATCACTAAAGGTCATGTCCGGCCAGAAAAGTGTTTTAGATCAAAGAAAATTACATTACAACACCCATACTGTACGTAGAAGAACACAAACGTACGACACCTAGGCCTAGATATAGGGCCTAGATATGTGACAAATCTGTCAGCGTGTGATCTAAATTGAAATCATTAGACACAACAGAGATATGCACATACACTGTACATGTATATGTATATGCACATTTATTATGGATTCGGAGGGCCTCGAAAGCGATTATTGTCGTGTAAATAAATATTTTAAAAAAATCCGAGGGGGTTTACAATGTTAGCATAGCTTTATATTATTGATATATTTTATTTAGATCATGACAACATCGATCGTATTCTTTAAGGTTTAAATAAATTACAAGGAACACATAACAACAATATGTCACTGTCAGTACATGTAGCACATAAAAATCTGCATAGTGTACATGTTGAATAGGAGATTCTATATTTCTACCCATCATTAATGATCGGAAATCGCACAAAAGAAATCGCCTACAATCGATACATTGAAAATAGGCAACACGATTTAACATCATAGTCTGTAATATTTGCAGAAATCTCACGGGAATTACTGAACGATTGTGTGTCATAACACAATGTGTATGGAGAAGTTGCGACTTCGCGATGTACATGTATATAACTATAAGCACTTTTTCCCCCAGAGCGCTGTCTTGTATAGAACCGGCTTATTTCTATTATTGCGATTCGTATGTTGTTTTTTAATTCTAAAGTTTTGTTGTTTGCTTTCACATAATCAGTCCTAATACGGTCTGCAAAATTCACCAAAATGCCATCGGGTTCGTTGAATGTGTGATAACGTTCGTGATTCGTGAATAACGTTTCTAACGTTATTTGACGTGATCTGGGGAATTACCTTAAGATTCTGTTCACCATATATAATTTCCTCATCTGTTCCATTTGTCATGCTGTGTATAAACATGCACCGTGAGATAGATTGGCATTGTCCGTGAGTATACATTACGAGATGTATGAATATACTGTATTTATAAACAATATATGCTGTTATTATTCTTACAGAAGAATGCTCTTATTCATGTTTTGTTAATGAGCACATAACAATCAGGACCTGTATAAATCATCAATATAAATATATTTAGAATATATTGATATCGCATTACTCTTATCGTTATTATGCTATCATCTATTTAGTGTTTATTTACGATTACTTGTTTATTGCCAGGGACAGAAGATTTCAATTTGAAATCTGCCGGATCACCCCACACTGAAGGTTTGAATTTGGAATCAGCCAGATCATCACACACTGAAGAGGATGTTCTTGATTTATAGCATGTAGAATACTACAATAAATGATTAAAAAACGTGTAGACCAATGTTGTTTGTTTTCTGTAAGTCTTAGTATATATTTCTTTTTAAAGGCCATGTTAAACGTTGATTTAAAAATGTATTTATTGTATAAAGGCAGACATGTATGAACGGTTTGAACACAAGTTCTTTCAACTTACGGGGTTCGCCCCTTAAACGTTGTCTAAAGAGTTTGTGTTTTCTGGTTAGAATACTTCACAAACATAATGAAATGATGTGTTGGGTCATAAATGTAATTTTCAAACAATGGATCAACGTTCCTACCTGTACTGCGCATAATTAAACTATTTTGTCAACGTAGTGTGTGCTTAATTTGATTGGTCTGAATGACAATATCTCATTGATGTGAAAAATGTTATTTATTAAGTAAATGATTGATACCTGATCAGGGTATTGAGCTCACTGCGGCTGTGGTCGGTCAACGGGGGATGTTTACTCCTCCTAGACACCTGATTCCACCTCTGGTGTGTCCAGGGGTCCGTGTTTGCCCAACTATCTATTTGGTATTGCTTATATGAGTTTTGAGATTGGTCACTGTTCGTTATCTTCACCTTTATAGGAGTTATGAGATTGGTCACTGGTCGTTATCTTCACCTTTATAGGAGTTATGAGATTGATCACTGTTCGTTATCTTCATCTTTATAGGAGTTATGAGATTGGCCACTGGTCGTTATCTTCACCTTTATAGGAGTATTGAGATTGATCACTGTTCGTTATCTTCACGTTTCATATAGATAGGTTAATCCTGACGGGAATGTTCTACAGTATTGTCAGCACCTTAGTCTTCTCTTCCAGTGCTTCACCAGACGGACAGACCAGTATTTGTATGCTCTCTTCATGTACTCCGGTGGAATTCCGAGTTAAAATGCTTAACTGCGAAAATTGCCAACCACAACCCTTATTTAAAAGACAATGTTACGTTCCTGTTTCATATCTTGTTTTTAATTACAGCAAATTAAATCGGTTGATTCAATATCAAAAAGAAATTTCTGATTTCATATTAATAGCGAACTGGTCTTTATCAAAATACCATTCACATAGTTTAGTTCTATGCATTGGTTGGTTCAATACAAAATAGATAGGTGGGTAAACACGGACCCCTGGACACACTTGAGGTGGAATCAGGTGCCTAGGAGGAGTAAGTATCCCTGTCGACCGGTCACATCCGTCTTGATGCTTATATCCTGATCATGTAAACGCAGTTATCCGTAGTCAAAATCAGTGAGCCAAGAACGGCCTAAAATTGGTATGAAACATGTCAGACAGCATTCGATCCAATGATACATGCACGTTGTATTGACGAACTAGATCGTTATGATGACCATATAATTTACGAATTATACATTGTGCCTAGAGTCTTGTCTTATGGTTAAGGGCATATATATCTGCCATCTTGATACAGGTAATACTTAAAGTTTGTGTCGTACCCAATATATTCTGATACTTTGATGAGAACCATGAAACAGATATTTTTCCCTTGCAAAATCTATCATGTGATTTATTTTCAAATTTCGTACAATGTCTTTGTCTGCAATGTTAAGAAAGTCATTCAACAGTCT
This sequence comes from Ostrea edulis, assembly GCF_947568905.1. Classification (NCBI taxonomy): domain Eukaryota; kingdom Metazoa; phylum Mollusca; class Bivalvia; order Ostreida; family Ostreidae; genus Ostrea; species Ostrea edulis. Next base: position 6,057,467 of record NC_079166.1, read on the forward strand.
GTCGCCACGTCATAATCAAATCCATCCGTTACAAAAAGCACCACGCACACTTAAATAACCTTGTGAATATGCACACAGCGTAACAAAATACTATCAGATAAAAACCTCGCACATATGTTGCTATTTCAAATTGTGAAATATACTTCAACTGAATAATAATCAAGATTAACTAGAGTGAAAAGTTTAATATTTAAACTCCATTGGTAATCACAGTCCATGCGTTTCTATGGTTTACTACGGTGAAATATTTTACTACGGTAGTCGAAGAGACACTGTATGTATCTATTGTACATTGTAAATTATCGACATAGACATTGTAATTATCTGTTGTATTTTGTTAACAATCGTCATAGACACTAATTATAAATTGTCATCATAGACCCTAATTATTCATTATCTGTTGTACATTCTAAGCTATCTTCAAGTGCTCTTTTTCGGTTATTCAATATTTACAATTTTTCACGAGGTCAAGAAAAATTGTAAATACTGAATAATCGTGTCCATAATTACTGAACATGTATTGGAAAAAGTACATGAATTGGAAATTAATTTATCGACAGGGGATGCTTACTCCTAGGTACACGACCCCAACTCATTTGTGCCCAGGGCTCAGTGTTTGCCCAACTATCTATTTTGTATTGTTTATGGGAGTTATGAGATTGATCACTGTTTGTTATCTTCACCTTTCATGAATTAAAACGTATTTGCTATCATGAAAGATTTAAATCAACATTTACAATAGACTTTGCTTTAGACACAGAATTATTGCATAGACTAAAGAGGGGAAAGTATATGTGCATGCTAATATTTAGTTATCGTTTTCAACACAAAGTTTAAGCATCGATGTGTAATCGTGTGAATGTCTGGCTATGATGGGGATTCCAATATTCCATATCAATGCATCGCTTTGTCCTAGTGAAATGATAAATGTATTTTATCAATGTCAAATATTGCATTGACCACGTGATCTGTGTAAAACGATAGGAGTTACATGTACCACGATATAGCTAATCCTTGATACTTAATGATTCTGAGTGTTCTATCATATATCATTAAATTGCGTGCAAAATTACGTCAAGCTGGTTGAATCATTGTACAATCCTCAAAAGAGAATTTCAACATTGCATCTTCGTTATCCAAAGGTGACGCTCCACAGCTGATGAGAATCAGTGTGGAGCGCCAACCTTGGCAAACGAAAATATCTATATGGAATTGATTATTTCAATAACATAACAAAAAGCATAAACATCTGATAGATTTGATATAAAAGAAATGCGTATCTATAATAATCTTTAATAATATAACAAAAGTTAAAACATCTACGTTGTTTGATGCACATTGATAAACCTTTTGAATCTACAGCTGTTTTACAACATACAGTTGGACACCGTGTGGATTAACAGAAACTTTGAACTGTTTGTTCTTTGTGATAACAAAAGTTGTTTTCATTTCGAAAGCTTCTGTAAAATTGTAAGTCATCGTTGGTGATAATTTTAAATCAGCTAATGAAATATCTAACCATCTTGGCATTCCATCGGAATTTTCGTTGAGAAAAGCTAACGCCATTCTGTTGTTTGAAAGCCTACGATTCCAAATTTGAATTCCATTTAACTGAAATAGATAGAAATACGAAATATTCAAGTAGTCGTCCTTGGACTAAGTGCAAGTGTTGGAAGAATAAGTTGCTGCTATTGCTTCTTTCGTTATTTCTGAATATGTGCAGATTGTTAAGCCAACATCAGAAATCAGTGATGAAATGGTATATCATAATACGAATATCGTGTTTTTTTCATAAATCAATGTTAATGACTGTAAATAAGTACAGTGGATGACACTATTACCTTCCGTAATAAAAATCCTTGGACTCCTAATATATCTTGGTTAATTGAAATGATATTCCTGTTTTGAAGGAGTGCTTTCGAACTACTGCGCATATGTCTCAAATCATTTGACATGATGAGAGGCGATGCCATCAAGGCCCACATAGCTATCTGCACACGCTCCTCTTCGTGACTTAATCCGAAATTTCCCAGAATAACCTACAGGTGAAACACTTAACAAGCTGAATACATTATATAATTTCATGCATTGCTTGTCCAAGTATCACTTGTATATGTAGTTTAAACGCCTACAATGTAATAGAGTAGCCCTGCGAATGGTATGATATGATTAAGTTGCTTTGTTAAGAACATATTCTGTTGTTTAAATTGTACATGTAAGACAGTTAAATTGTTGATGTGAGTTTTAGTATCACACATGTACAAATGTATGCTATAAAATAAATTGCAAAAGCAAATATGTAGCATCTATATGCAGATACCCACCGACATAAATGTTTGTTCGGCCAAATTCATGGACTTTGTTTCAAACACTTACAACTGACACATCAGTAAAGGGGTTCTGATGGCATCTATATCTTATTTACAGATACTGTTCAGGACAGACCAAGGGTTACAACATAAATAATTACTGCTGTCTATACGGAGTATATCAAAATCAAATTCAATTTTGAAAAGGGGGATGGTTTAGATATATTGTAGAAAATATTCTTCTAGGCTTTAGCCAAATAACATAATACCATATCTGGATCATTCCATCCTCCAGGTCCAGCGTACTTAGTGAAATTCAAGGAATTGTTTCCCCAAAAGTTAATGATGTCAGTTACACTGGACCATGAATCCTGAACATCGTAATAATTCCTCCATAAGTTACAGGTCTTCCGAACTGCAGCAAGGTCAACCTTATAAATGGATGTAATAAGAATGAATATCGCACTATGGAACAATCAAAGGCGTTTAATCTCGACATTTAGGATTCTCATGCATGTGGAAGTATACTACATGTATATCGATTGTCTGGTAATTATTTACGTCTAGTACTGCACTATTTTAACTATATTTCTTATTGTACTTCTTAAAGTTGCGGTAACTCAGTGGTAGAACGTTTGCTTCATAATCGGGAGGTTGTGAGTTCGAGCCCCCTTCGTACCATGACCGTGTCAAACCTAAGACGTAAAAGTAGGTAGTGATTGCTCCTTCGTCAAACATTCCGCATGTAGAAGTAAGAAACACGGAATTTCGGATTTGACCTTAAAAACACATGGTAGGCGTTGGTACGATAAAGAACCCTCACTGCTACGGCCCAGAGCGCTAGGTATAAATATACATTTGTGGTACTTCATCTACAGCTGGTGTCGTCTCAATATGAGTGAAAAGGTATCGACGTGAAGTGAAACAATCATTCAAACAATGCTCATAACCATTTTACGTGTACCTAGTCTAGTAACTACATGCACTTACAAAAAGTCCATTCACTATTTCACACTGTGCTTACTGCGTGCAAGAGCACCAGTATTACTTTGTCTTATACTTTCAAAGAGTTTGGTAAATATTTTCAATCTCATTTTTTTTCATCTTACCCTTTTTCGTTAGCACAATAAAACATGGAGGGCTAGTCTGGTTTGAAAACCACCATGACTGCACGAAGTTACCTAGTTCGTAGCTGTATAGATACGCGATCGGTTGTGTATTTCTGAGTCGTAATAAAATATAGATTAAGTTAGTTTTTTCGTAGATGATGCAAGATAACCTCCTCAGTTTAGAAATATCGTTTGAAATGTATAAGCCTCTGTATACATCTCAGCGTTTATGTTTCAAAACACTAATTCTCGACCTCGGATGCTATTTTGCAACATTCACGAAAACTCGAACTTTATTTCTTAATCATACTCATGCCGATAGTTCAGTTTTTAAACTGCAATATCTGGACGTTTGGTGACTATTCAATACTATACTTGTAAATCGCTCAGCAACAATTAAGTCATGTGCTATACTTGCCGAAAGTCCGGTAACTATTTTGTAAAAAGGCCACTCGCAGGAATAAACCATTTGTCTCCCCGTATTGTTCAGGAAAAATCCCATCGCCTCATAACCTTAAAAATACTACTTCATCATCATCATCATCATCATCATAGTCATGTATATCGGCACACACCCCCCCCCCCCCCAAGTCTACACGTGTTGAATGTAATGTTTCAACTCATACCAGCAGGGAAATCATTGAGATTCGAGTAGCAGCCGTCAAATTTCACGTAGTCTACTCCCCAATCAGCGAACGTCTTAGCATCTGTCTGCATGTAGAATTCACTTCCTGGATAACCGCCACACGTTTTCTTACCAAAGTCCTCGTATATACCAAATTTCAATCCTTTACTGTGTACCTTTACCATGATTAAGCCTTTGTTACAATAATGTTAGACAACTACTACAGAATATAATTCATTAAGTGCAAATATAAATATTGAATTATTCTTCTTGCGGTTTGGAGGATTGCAAAGTTGTGGACAAAAACTACAATAATGATGAGATATTCATTGAGTCTATGGTTTCCATTCAATTAAGAATTTCTAGGTGATTATCTTTTTAGTGCATATTTTAAAACGACATATATACAAACTTGTGTTTGATCTCATTTATACTTACATAATCAGCTAGGTGTTTTATTCCTGATGGGAATCTTTTTGGATCAGGAAGTAGTCGTCCATCTTGATCTCGCTCTGAGGCCAACCAGCAGTCATCGATTATCACATACTCGTAACCGACGGATCTATAGCCATCTGACACCAAGGTGTCCGCCATGACTTTTATCAAGCGCTCACTGCAATAGTGGGGTTTTGACTGCTTGAAACTCATCTTAAGGAATTTTGTGTTAGTTATCGAAGTTGGCATAGACATGTACCTGTATATATATTTAATTATATATAGATATAAAGCACAAAAATTTTCACTTAATTTGGATACCCACTTCCGCCCCTACCCGGGGTTGAACTCACGCCTAGATTCTAGAAGTGACTTGCCTAGATGGTCTAGCGGTCTAGTGCGCTGGTTACATGCTGCTAGGAGATTTGAATCCGCGGGTCGTGAGTTCAACCCCGGGTAGGCGCGGAAGTGGGTATCCAAATAAAGTAAAAATTTCTGTGCTTTATATTAAATATTTCTTCACTTGGGGCAGTTATGTTCATTTAAGAGTTCATTGCTATTTTTGTGCTATTCTCTCTCTCTCTCTCTCTCTCTCTCTCTCTCTCTCTCTCTCATCTGTGTGCATCTATGTGTATGTATATCATAGTAATCACATTACACAGTGTAGATGGGATAGGGAAGTGACGAAAGGAGGGTTGAAATGAAGTAAAGAACAGAACGAGAGACGTAAACAAAGAGGAAGGAGTTTGAGAAAGAATGGTATGAAAGTCATACATGTACAAGATCGAGTGTAATGTCGATATCGACGACATCGACAATGTTGTGTCGATATCGTTTCGATATCAACCATATGGAGTTTTTGTAATTGACTGAGATTTGTGAAATAATTAATATTGAAAATTTACCAGATTAACTATCATGTCGATATCGGCAATATCAATTCGATATCTTATCGATATCGATAGCTGTATGGATTTTGTTGTTGAAGTCAATCATGATAAATGACGCTGGGTGCTTTGTCGATATCGTCGACAAACTTCGTCGATATCGACAAACTGTTCCAATATTGTATCGATATCCATCGTGTTTCGTGAATTTATTAAGAATTCCGCCCGAGGTTCATGCAGATTTTCAGATTAAACTCCAAACAATGTATTCATTGTCCGATATCGATATCGAGGATATCGACAGTAATAGAAACTTAATCAATTTAGAATGCTTAAAAACATGCACATCTATATAAAAAACAGTGGCAAGGATGGTCACAAAAAACTTATAAATATCATGGTTCGATATCGACATGATATCGTCGATATCGACGATATCCACAGCAAGGGATACTTTGTTAATGCAAAATACCTAAACATCTGCACAATTACCAGAATGATGCAGGCAAGGACATGCGCAATCATTTGTTTTACAATCATGATTCAGTATCGACACGATATCGTCGACATCGTCGATATCGACAACAAGGGGATCTCAGTCAGTGTTAAATTTATAAACAGACAAATAACAATAAAGAAATATTGTTGGTAGAATGTCACAACAAAATCTTGAAACGGTAGCGATTCGATATCGATACGATATCGTCGATATCGACAGTAAGGGAAACTCATTTAGTGCAACATAACGAAATTCATACACAAGTGCAAGGTGAAGATAACGAACAGTGTAAAGAAATATAGTAGCTAGGACAGTCATAACGAATTGTTTAACAATATTGATTCGATATCGATATGATATCATGTATGTCGTCGATATCGACAGCAAGGTAAAATAAGTACACAAATGATAATTTAATCGACCATATGCGCGACCCTATGATAAACTGAGATGTCATCAAAGGTCATATAGGCTTGAATTACGGGAAAATGTTTGCAACGGATACTTTGTTAACAATCATGATTCGACATCGATTTGATATCATCGATATCGACGATATCAACATAACACCATGTCTTGGACATAACTCATGAAAGTGGGGAACATATATGTACATATTCCGGTTCCTACAATGCTGTCGGGATTTGATATTTTTAAATGAAGCTTTAATACCTGATGCAATTATTTGGATCATTTTCACAATCTGTGTTGCAACGGAATCGTTCCCATGTTAGCCAGCCCATGGGCGGAGTTAGGGCTAATCCGTTATCCAATGCTTTCACCTCATCCGGTGGTCCATGCAGTACCATAAATAAGCCAATTGTCCAGAACGTCTCCATCTAGTCATAAAACATGGGTATGATCATATCTTATTATATATCAGTATCTTATTATAACTACTATCACTGTGATATTTATTTCTACTATTTTCAACATTTACAAAAATAAATTCAGGAACATGTATACTGTGTATATGCATTTGTAGAAATATTCCCGACAATCAATTGGATGTTATATGCGATACCTTTCATAACGACACGGAAATATTCTTAAGAAGAGAAAAAATATCAAAGTCAATATCGAACAATCCTACTCTACATCACATGTGGATGGTCAGCCTGGAAATGTATTTACCTAGTGGTCTTACCTGTGTATTTACATAGTGGTCTTACCTGTGCACGAAATATATTGTTAAAATCGCATCTACTGAGTGAATATGATTCCTGTTATAAAAGTATGACGATTATTGCATTTTACCTGACTGGCTCCCCTTTTCAGGTGAGGATGAATTAAAACGAAATCAATAGAGAGATAGAACGCCAGCTGATTCAAAGCAAACAAATAATGGGTCGTCTTAGGATAAACTGCGCGGTGTATTGATTAATTTATATCAGGTCTAACAGACGACAACACATACTCAGAAAAACGTATGTGAGGATTTTATAAAAATGCTAATATATTTTTTTTCATTTATTTATTAGCAGCATCTTCTGTTAAAAGTGGATTTTTACATTTTATCGAAAACAAGGAAAACAAAACAATAGCAGTTGTATTCATGTTTCATGACGTTTTGGAACTATGGATTGAATGCAGAAATCCACGAATATATACCCATCTTAAGTAGCACTAAAATCTTTTAGGTATGCTGATATTTTGTCATAAATATGATCGCTCTTCTGTTATCAATTTCGTTCTTTCAAAGCAGAACGTTTGCAAAAATTAGAAAATGACCCGTTTTGCTTCATATATATTTGTTTGATGAAGGACAATGTGGCATGCTTTTATTGGTGGTGTCCTAAATTGTGCAATACGGTTTCATGATTTTCACCTTGGGGCCAATTGTGGGTTGATGAACGTCGCTTTTCTTTAACAAAACCTGATTACCAGAATCCCTCTTATATTTTATGAGGTAGCCAAATTGTCTTTTCGGAGTTGATTAGAGTTTTCCTTTAGATGCACAAAATGTTTTGAAATTTTTAATTTCACCTGGGGGCCAAAATGGGGGTCGACAAACAGCGTCCCCCCAATTTGCAGAACCTCTACAATTTATGGAGCAGTTACATGGTGTTTTGGAAGAGGGTTGGTGGGGTTCTGAAGCTTTACAAAACGCTTTCAGAATTTTCATTGTCATCCTAGCGGCATAGGGGAGCTGAAAAACGATGTTAAACGAAATAAACGAAAACTCTGATTACCCTCGTCATGTAGATGTGCAAGAAGTTCCAATTTCACCCTGGTGCCAAAATGAGTGCCAAAAATTGTTGTTGTTTTTTCTTCTGAAAACGAAAACCCCATAATTTCCGGAACTCTTCCTACAATAGATGCAGTACCAACTTATCTTTTGTAGAATGATTGCTAGTCTCCTGTCGATGTGCAGTGCGTTTTGAGAATTTTCATTTTCATACTGGTGGCTGTATGAGGTGTGGTCAAAAACGATGGTTTAAAAAACCCAAACAAAACAACAAAAATCCCTGGTTCCAGAACTCCTCATGCATATTACGCTATAGCCAGATCATTTTTTGGAAAGTTAATAACCGGTTTCATAATTTTTATAATTACTTAGGAGCCAATTGGGGGTTAAAACGATGTTATTCTATAGGAAAACCTGGTTCCAAGAACTCCTCTTACATTTTATACAGTAGCAAAATCATCTTTTGGGGATAATTTATGGTTTCCTTTATATGTGAAATAAGTTTTCGGTATTTTTCATTTTCACCGTGAGGGGCAAATCGGTGTAAAAAAAAAAAAAAAAAAACCAACAAAAGCGATGAACAAAACACTGGTGCTCCGTGCACTGTGTCATATGTAACAAGAACATATTTTCTTTGAAGATTGGAATCTTAGCTGTTTCAAACATATCTGAACAACCAAAAATGATAGGGGTTGAGATGACCTTGGGACATTTGCCCTTCAGAATACTCCATGTATCTTGATAACTGATTCAATATACAAGGGCTTCGTCTGCGTATAATAAGTTTTTAAATCAAGGCAGGCTACTGACAAACAAGATGATGTTACAGGGATAATTCAGCAGTCTCGTTTAAAGTAAGTATTTCCCAAATCATATGATATCTTTAATGTTCTAGTTTGTCCATACAACTTATCGTTAGGTCAAATGCTGTCTGACGTGTTTCTTGCTGATTGTGGGGCCATTCTTGGCATATTGATTTTGACTATGGAATATTCCGTTTACCTGATCGAGATATATGGCCCATGACGAGCGTGTCCGGTCGATATGGTATGCTTACTCCTCCTAAGCACCTGATCCAATCTTTGATATAGCAGTTCGTGTTTGCCCAACGCTCGAGCTCTATTTTGCATTCTTTATTTGATATTGATCATTGTTCTTTTTTGTCGCTTTCCATACAAATATTCATAAGTAGTGTTCAAATCATGCTTCCTGATGGTAGGATGGGGCCACAAAAGGGGATTGAAGTTTTTTAAGGGAATGTGTAAATAACCATGTTTAGCAAATTTCTTCTTTAAACAATAAGACCATGGTTACTCATATTACAATGTAGCATGCAGGCAATGCAAATTAAAGTTTGTTTAATTTAGGACCCCCAGATGTAATAATAATAATAATTGGTTTTATATAGCGCCTATTCCAGCGTATGCTGCTCAAAGTGCTTTACAATAATCAATGTACATTATTACCCCGACAGACCTTATATCAATCTAGAACTTTCTCAGCCTCCTAGGAAGCATACAGTGCAAGCTGCCATTACAAGCGCTAAAGCACTACCGTAACATTCTAACAATATCTTTCACTGTCATAGCCAGGTACCCCTTTTACACTTGGGTGGAGTGAGGAAATTCATGTAAAGTGCCTTTCCCAATGACACAACGTCAGCCCTGCCGCGGCCAGGACTCGAAACCACGGCCTTTCGGTCGAGAGTCTAACGGCCTAACCACTAGGCCACTGACGACTAGGGCGGGGCCAGAATTGGAGATGAAAGTCTGATATGGAAATATACAGGAAATGAACTAAATTAAGAAACAAACATTACCATACTTCTCATTACCAGTTCGTTAGAGTTATCGCGCATTGATGACTCTTGTGCGTCATAGGTAAGAAAATACACAAGTATCCCGAACAAGTGCGAGAATACTGGGACATAATGAAACGTTCATAGCACCCCCTCCCCTTTATTTAAGAGTTAAAATACATGGTGTATTCTTAAATAAGATAACCATTGATCAAACTGCATTTTTCAAATATCCTACCACTATTTTATTAAAGATGTTACATGTTTTTTTACTCCACCACACCTAATTTTAAACATTCCAAATAACGATGTTCTCTCTCCTAAATCCATCAATATTTTGTAATTTTCAAAATAGCTTAGATGCAGTTTGGAAACGCATTAGTTGTGTTAATCAGTGTTATAAACATCTAAAAATGCAGTTTGTCATATATATGCCTGATACCCTCCGCCGTTGCCAAAATTTGAACACTTTTAAAAAACATGTAAAAACACATCTTTTTAGACTCGCATATTATTAGAATTATAGGTGGTTAAATCTTTATGGATTTTTTTACCATCATTTTAACATGACCTTTTCAAGTGTATAATTGTGTATATTTATTTCAACAATTGTTTTTATATCATTTGATTGTACGGCGTGGAACCATTTTCATGCACATCATGTTTTAGATTTTAGTAATTTTACTTCACATTATTGATGTTTTTCTAGCATTGTTTTGATATTATCTGTCTTAATGTTATTATAATTTCCTTTTACTACTTTTATAACATGCTGTATCATTTTTATTGTGTACAGCTCTTTGGAGTGGTTATTTCTAGTCCTATAGGACGTTATGTAAATAAATATTATAATTATTATTATTATTATATAACTTGTTCTGAAATATGGAAATTGAGGGTGGGGGTTTACGATTACGATTACAAAGGCCATGCCATATGAAGCTGTCCTAATTGTATGATAAAATAAAATGTCTTCATAGTCTGACAGAATAACTTTTAAAACATATTAATCCCATTAATTGCAAGAACAGTTCTTGTGTTGGATGTTCATATAGGTTTTTCCCTTTACAGTTCTTCTTGCGATTGATGCTTTATATCGGTCAGATCTGGCAAATTTAGTACTTTCGCTCCCTCACATAGTTTAATAATTTCATCTGTTTTCTTGTAAGAATAATCAAACTTTAATTATTCCTAAATCGGATAAAGTAAAGCATCTTATTTTACCCTGTCTGTTTGCCTGCTAGCCTGAATCATGGACCATGCTCAAAACTTTTGAATGACGAGTAATAGGACTCTTATATTTCACATTTGTATTCCTTGTGACAAAACCAAGGGTTTTAACCTTGTGAACTTGATGTATGTCATACTTGTAAGAAATCATAAAGCATTAAATGTCTCCTGAACTATTTACATTAGTGAATTTATATAATTTCATATTTGTATTATGTATACAGATTCTTTATGGCACGACCTTTCATTTGATACTATATGGTTTGAACTTGTGTCCTTGACCTTGGCGTTCGACCTGTGGTTAAGAAAACTTAACCTATCAAACACTCTCGAACTATTTGGGATAGGCTTTTCACATAGTGTATATAAATGTCTTTTAGATTTGTTATAGCAAGACCTTTTATTTCATTTCATCATCTATGAACTTGTGCCTTGACCTTGACATCAAGATCACTTTAGTTATATCGATGTTACGGCTTCTCCATTTTGTGTAAGTTCAAATTTATTCATGCTATGGTCCTTTGAAGCAAGGTTGGCGTCACAATATTGGGTAAAACTTTTCATGGGAATAAAGATGACAAAACACTTTTTTTGAATATCACATTACCTGATTAACAGCAGAGTAAAGGTGATTCAGGTAAGCGATGTCGCCCATGGTTCTGTTGTTTATGTCAAGGTAGTTAGAAATTAAACAGGATGAACATATTGCATATTAGAATCAGAGTGAGAGGTGACTTTCACCGTAAGTCAGTAATTGGAACGTTTAATCTGTGGTCATTAGGCCGTGAGTTCAAACCATGTCGGGACTGCGCCAAACCTACGTTGAAGCAGAAAGGTAGTGACTGCTCTTTCGCCAAGTTCTTAGAATTAAAACTCTTTAGATTTGATTTAAAAAACGGAGGTCATTATCATGTTAGCGAATACACTGCACTACGGTGTTGGGTGTCAAACACGCATGTACATGCGAGTCTTGATTTGTGGCACTTCATCTGTAGTCAGGTAATGCTTCAATACATGTAAATATTCTTGAAGGAATGTAAAACAGAAAAAGAAACAACGTTTCGATTCCTAAAATGCACGAGGGGGAATGTCTTCATTTGATGTCATTCTGTCTAAGCATCGCTATTTACTATTTACACTTACAAATGTTGTGCTTGTGGATCACTGGTTGAAAAACATTAGATGAATGCTGAAAATCATCTTCACTTAATAACCTAAATATTTTCTGAAGTGTTGTGTTTTACAAAAATGGCTATTTAGATATCATTATTCTTTGAATGCATACATCACAAATCTCAAATGTTTTCATTGAACATTGCATGAATAAAAAAATGGATACCGTCAATAGAGTCTTGAAACATCTAAATTTCGGCGGAGCGTTTAATTCACATCGTTCAAGCTTTACAAAAGGTGTCCGATGTATGCTAGAGCTCGACCCAGTCTCTGTCATTTATCGGCAAACTTCATATAAAAGCGTTTTCTCGGTATAGCTTATGAAACAATTCGTCATGATCAGATGTAGATGTTTGAAATAGCATTTGTATACTAAGTCAGAATCTACTCGTGTTCCTATAAAGCATGTGGTACATGTGTAACATTGTATGGTGTGTTACTTGTCCCTTCCCACAATACAAACATGACGTGTGAATTAACGAGTGAAAAAATACGATCATTAATTGTGAAACACATTGATAATAGGTAAATAACATCTTGTTAATGACATACCGATCCGTGGTTTTACTAAAGTTGAATTTTTAAAACTCACACCAGCGTACCTAACCCAAGAACACACATCAACTTTTATTATTACAAGATTACCATGACCAAGTATTTAGAACAAGTTATTTTCATTGCAGTTAATTTCATATCGCATTGTAGATCTCCTATTTCATTTGCATTTTCAAATCATAAAAGCCGAAAGAGCACAACATGATAAAAATAATGATATTATATTGAATTTGAATAAATATTAGCTAGTAATTTTAGTTCATCCTCCCTCAAATGAATTACAAGACATTGTATGTTTTGTTATCCTTCATACTGAAGAATTGGACAAATTTCATGATACGAAGTACCTAGCTTTTCTATCGATACCAAAGTAAACAACGGCTTGACGTAGGTGAAAGTAAACATTGACCGGATTCTAATACGTTTTCCCAAATGATTTTTTGAAACTGTTTTATGCAACATCCTACTTTGTGGGTGAATTTGTGACGTTTATACTTTTAAAAAAAGTTTCAAAGACTGCTTTTACAAGCGTTATTATGTTAATTACACACACCCCTGTTTTTCTTAATGTATTTAAGCCGATGTTTAAAGAGTTTATATTTAACGTTCGTTACTTGAGAGAAAAACGAACTCGAGCATTTGTTTGCAGAAAAGATTGAAAAAGTAAGTAATGTAATTGAAATTATATGAACAAAAACAGTGTTAATTGTCTGATGTTAAACAGCACAGAGTGTGTTTCTTAATTAATTACTGTCATTCAACTAAAGTTTGAAATGGCTGTATCCAAACTAAGTATGATCTAAAGAAAGAAATATAGTTTACATTATATCTTTAGCAATACGCAATATCATATTTTAAAATATATATATTTCTAAACATTATCAACTCTACATTTGATAAAATAAATTGTATGAAAGGTGAAGATATCGAACAGTGATCAACGTAAAAGTCGTACAGTACCAATTGTGATGCACCAGATGCGAATTTCGACAAATAATGTCTCTTCAGTGATGCTCAAGCCGAAATTTTGTAAATTTGAAATGACAAAAAACTTGTAAAAGCTAAAAGGAAAACTAGAGTGACAGAAAACAAATGTAACCAAATTCGTCCAAAAATCTCATGAATCCCATAGGCAATACAAATTAGATAGTTGGGCAAACACGGACCCCTGGACACATCAGAGGTGGGATCAAGTGCCTAGGAGGAGTAAGCACCACTGTCGACATGTCACACCCGCCGTGAACCTCATATCATGATCAGGTAAACGGATTTATCCGTAGTCAAAATCAGTGTGTCAAGAACGGTCTAAGAATCAGTATAAAACACGGCAGACAACAGTAAGCCCAATGATAGGTTCTATTGGCACACTAGATAATTATAACGACAATAGAATTTGTGAAATGCTGGTATTAAACTGTTGAAACTCCTGTACCATCAACTTGTTTGTCAGTAGCTTTCTTCGATTTAAAACTGACCATAAGCAGAACAAGTTCTTGCGTATCGAATCAGTTGGGAGATATAACACCATAATTATGCAGGATATAATATATACATATGAATATTCCCGTTTTCAATTTTTGTTGAAGAAGCAACCTATTTACACAATCTCTGGAATATGTAGTCGCACAGTAAGTTTCTTCTTCGTAATTATTAATAGTTTTGTGAGGAGCAACGATAGGGACTTGGTAGAGCACTTACAGGATAAAGCGATTTATCTTTGTTTGTAAGGTTTGTTATGTAGTTTAGGAATCAAGTATAGGTACGATAACTCCTATTCATTCGACCAACCGACTGGGATACCAAATGTGCTTAAAACTGAAGCATGGCGTTGAAGAATTATGTGTATCATGTCATTTTAAATGGATGAAAAAATAACTGTTTTCTTTCAAATTAACAATTGTGGACAGTATTATATTTTTTTTTCAGATTTTAAAACAATGAGGGCCTTGACACTTGCACTTTTTACACTGATGTGTGTGTACGTATCAGCTCAGTGGAAAAACAATTGGGACAGGCCGCTAAACTTTCAGTGCCCGTCCACAAATAGTGCTATCTCTCACGTCGTATCCATGCATAATAACAAAAAGGAGGACAGGCGATTTAATTTCAACTGTAGACCTGTTCAGGCAGTCTCTGGACCCATTTCTTGCAAATTATCAGGTATTTTACTTCAAATTTGCAACACGGTTACATTGATACATTATATATTACTTTCCATAAAACACTGAAGTAAGTAAGTGACAATAACGCCTTTTTATTCATGAATAAATGTACACTTTGTATGAAAAAAGAACTATTCATTTCAAAATATCTTCCTTGATGTATAGAATGAATTGTTTTAATCACATCTACAGGTTATGTGAATAGCTACGATCAGCCAGTCCTTTATACGTGTCCAAATGGGGGTTATCTGAATGGTGTCTCTAGTGTACACAACAACAAGAAGGAAGACAGAATGTTTAGATTTAGATGCTGTACTCCAAAACCAGGTAACCGTTAACGCACAAATCCAATACTACATAAATCATAATTGTGTAAAAAGAGATAAAGAGGGAATCTACATAGAAAACTGTAGAAATACATGCAGATGATAATAATAATGATGATGATGATAATAATGAACAACTATTTCAAGGCTATCACCACAAGAACTGCAAATGGACTGGTTGGGTTAACAACTGGGATGAAACTTTTTCATACTTTGTTCCTCGTAATTACGTCATCAGAGGAATCAACAGTATTCACAACAATAAGAAAGAGTGAGTATATACTGTTCACATTCTGTGATTGATATTTCATCTAACACATACATGTATTATCATCAGTGGGCATTGAGTGCCATTCAACTGATTCAATGCGCGACATTTTCTGCATATGATTTTTTTTTTAATCGAGACAGGCTACTGTCAACTAATTTGATCTCAAATACTTTCCGGAGTTTTAACAATATCGTATCTCTAAAGTTAGCATATCACGAGTCATAAGGTTATAATAACATAATGATTGATTATATTATAACGATCGAACGGTGAAAATAATGAATGGTAATCAATCGCATAACTTCTACAAGGATTTCAAAATTAAGAGTTGGGGAAATACGGACCTCTGAATATACCAGAGATGGGATTTGGTGCCCAGGAGAAGTTAGCATACCTTGTGGACCGCTCATAATTGTCATGAACCCTATATCTTGATCAGGTATGCGGGGTAATCCGTAGAACTGCATGACAATTGGTATGAAATACGTCAGACATTGTTTAACTTCAAAAAGTCAGAATATAAAACATCATGAAACCAAGCACACCTGGTGGACTCGTGGAAAAAACGACACGAGGAATATTTTTTTAAAAGTCAAAAGTTTTGACTACTAGTAATTCCTACTGAAGATACTGATGTGCAAAATCTGTTTTTGGTGACGGCATGACAAAACCCGCCAACATTACCTAAAAGGGGCGTTAGCTGTCTTTTTGTTACCAAACATTCAATTCATTGAAAATTGATCTACATTATATATTTCAGTAATAAAACCAGTGTTTAAATATTTCAAACACTTTATAACATCAAAGCAGGCACTTGAATGTGTAATTTTGGTGATTAAATGATTATTGTCTTATATTGATATATTTCATGACATTAAACGCGGTTATCTAACCTAGGTTTATTAAGTTTATCTTGTTTTGTTCAAATTAAATCTTTTTATTAGTCATTAAAATATATTCCTATATCATTGAGATATTTTGAGGAAAAAAGTAGTTGTCATGACTTACAAAGCTAATAACCCTTTAAGGTATTCAATGTATAATGACCATATTTCATATCTAATAAATGGATGGTGGAATATTTGTAATCATGGTATCATTTTGAAGGGTTCATTAAATAAAAATAATCCACCACAGGAATTTTAAAAAATGTGTTTACTGCTTGATTTTTTTCACCTAGAATTTAACATTGAAGTATGTGGGAAAAGCATGTTTTATTACAATATTTTAAAAACAAATTATATTTTCATACTAATTTAGTGGTAGAAAGTTACATACACTTTCTTTTTATGAAAATTTGAAACAAAATTAATCATTGACAAAACACATTTTTAGAAAATTAGATCGTTCTTATTTTTACAAAGAGCACACAACTCTTCCAAAAAGTCTTAAGTGCAAAAAGGTCAGCTTCTAACCATTTACCAGTCATGTGAATTTCATCTGCTTCACTTTCATCATTATTTAACAATAAACTTTTATGTTGATATAAATCCTTCAAACTTGTTCATTATCCTTTCATTATACATGGAATACCTGAAGATATATTATTGATATAGCAACGTTGATAAAATACCATTCTAAATCGCAACATTTACAAATTATCATTGATATCGCAATAGTATTAGTATAATTACCCTAACCTGTGTTTAGTGTACATGTTTGATTTTATTTTTTCAGGGACCGAAGATTTAAATTTGAAATCTGCCAGATCACCAACCATTGAATTGGATGCCAGTTACTCAAATAATGTAGATTAATGCAATAAATGCTTTAAAAACATATATCCTTGGTATTTTTTTTCAATTTTTGTATATTTCGTGTTTATCGTATGAAATACGGTAAATGATGTGCTGGTCTTGTTAAACAAAATGTATACGTACTTCAAACCTAAATTATTGACTGAAATCAGTAAAATAGAGTTCTGTAGCAATTTGTCTGCACGTTATCGATGCTAGTTGCGAGCTTCTAAAAATATATTGTACAATTGTAGGTTCTTTGTAACGACTTTACCAACATAGACCAGAGAATATGTGAATATGTTTTGTTGAATCTATACAGTATTTCGTAATAGAGTTCACTACATGTATATTCACTATGAAATTACAATGCATTATGTACTATTTACATAGTTAACACAATCTCCATCCTCGATAATGAATTTGCGGTGATAAACAACCGAATGGACATAAATGTAGGCAGGCAATATCAAAATACATGTGTTATATGTTCTAGAGGTGTTGGAGCGTAACCTTTGGGATCTCTTCTGTTTACTTTCATTTCCACGATTACTTGGATGTGATGACAAATTAATGCAGTTCTGACAGGTCATAATTTCTTATTTCAATACGTTGTAAAACATCTTAATCTCTGAAATAATTTCTGGTTTCATTTATGATTTTCTGAAACACAGATGGGTGTGACCGGTCAACAGGGGATGCTTGCTCCTCCTGGGCGCCTGGTTCCACCTCTGGTGTGTCCGGGGGTCCGTGTTTGCTCAGCTATCTATTTTGTATTGCTTGTGGGGGTTGTGGGATTGGTCGCTGTTCGTTGTCTTCGCCTTGCATGTATGCATATCAAACTAAGATGACAAGTTTGTTAAAAGCAATACAGTGAAATGACGATTGCATATCAATTTCTTGAATCGTCTAATTCATTAGGTTGAACTGTGCGTACCTGAATTCATCATACTGATTAAAGTGTCGTTCATGAGTATTTACGTAAACCTGTAAAAGTAACAAAACTTAGCAGCTGTTTAAAAGAATGGTGTTATATTGAAACAATGCTGAAAGCGAACTTGTGGTTTAAATGGGAAAATATGGAATCTGTTAATAGAAATAGATAATTCTAGGACCGTTCTTTATCAATATAAAATCACGTACATGTAGTTATTTACTTTATTTTACTTTAATATGAATTATATGATTTTACGTTTATTTGATAATATGGACAGGCATCCTTCTTTCAAAATGAAATTAATTTTACAAACATTCATAATTAAAGCATTTGAAACGTACTGTCCAGTCCGTAAAATCTAAAATATTTTAAAATATTTCTAAATTTTATCAGAGTGTAAAACTTATACGGTACCAATGTTGATGCACCAGATGCATATTTCGACAAATAATATGTCTCTTCAGTGATGCACAACCGAAATGTTTGAAATCCGAAATAACTATGCAGTTTTAGAGCTAAATGTAGCCAAAAACAGCGTGCCAAAAAAGTGGAGCCAAATTCGTCCAAGGATAAGAGCTATGCACGAGGGAGATAATCCTTAATTTTGAAATGAATTTCTAAATTTTATAACACCAATTAAATATACATCCGTATTTTCATGCTAGTAACGAAGTACTAAGCTACTGGGCTGTAGAGACCCTCGGGGACTAACAGTCCACCAGCAGAGGCCTCGACCCAGGGGTCATAATGTAAAACTTATACGGTACCAATTTTGATGCACCAGATGCGCATTTCGACAAATAATGTCTCTTCAGTGATGCTCAACTGAAATCTTTGAAATCCGAAATAACTATGAAGTTTTAGAGCTAAATGTAGCCAAAAACAGCGTGCCAAAAAAAGTGGAGCCAAATTCGTCCAAGGATAAGAGCTATGCACGAGGGAGATATTCCTTAATTTTGAACAATTAAACATACATCCGTATATAAACATGTAATACCACAATCGAACCGCATTTTCTATAAATGTTGCTTTTATTATTACACTTATTAATGACACATTCACGTTGAAAAGCAATATGTTTGATGTGTCCTCGAAAACTATTTTCATGTACCGGAACTCTAACAAGTAATGCTAACGTTTCTGATGTCATGTCCAAAAGAACAATGCATTTCTCTTCTAATGCCAGACGCATTAGCAAAAGAATGAAGAGGTGTCAGGTAAGCATTCGAAGCCGATTTCTGACTGAAGAAGCGATTCAACTATTGCTATATAGTACTAATAGTGGTACATTGCAGTAAGTGTGAAGAGGAAAAAGGGGCGTTGTAAACGTACAGTGAGTCAATTGTAAGTCAGAAATCCGAACAATGGAAACACAATTGCTATTTCCTTCATTGCCAACCATGGTAAATATATGATGTGAATCCGAATATTGGACTCGTTGAAATGCAATTATATAACCTATCATTCATTACATTTCTCCTTGATAGAGAATAGCTAAATTTCTTTCATTCTAAAAGTCATATATTTTATTTTAATTAATATTTCGTATAGCTTTTTCAACGAAAACAATTGAGAGAATTTCTGTATTTTTGGTATCCATGAATCCGTGATTAAAAATCTATCCATGACCCTTCCGTGGTTTACATACAATTTCTGTGTTCCGGTGATTGTCCGTATTTTGTCAGTCTCCAGCGCATATGCCATGCATCAAACTGTCATGGATATATTCAATGAAAAAGAAACTACATTCTTTTGTAATCAAACGTTCGTTTCTAAATATAGTGTATATCATGGAAGTTCTTATCTACGATTTAAGACATTCCCCAGAAATATATATCCCAAAACCCGATGATAATGCCTACTTACAAGCAATAAAAATGTATCATTATGTTTAAAAACCTTTCGACCATTCAGTAATACGATACGAAAATATTACTAAATCCGTATCAATCACCAACAACCGAAAAACATTGATTTTGAGCACATTTATTGTAAATGAAGTATGATTTGTTTTCACTATTGTAACCACCCTATTGCATTTTCACTTTTGTAGCTCTTCAAAACAGATAATAATGCGTAATCCAGCTCAATCTAAGATGTTTTGACCTTCACATATGGGCCCACGCACTCATCTTTCATATTGATAACTTAGTTTCGGTTTACCTTATTCATAATCATCACCATCTCATCAGGTAATGTCCCTCATTAGGCCATTTACGCTTGTAACGTTAACAAACAATTTACAATTTAAGGCACAGCACATTCCGGATAAACATAATTCTATACACGATGCAATAGCTCGTCAACAGCGGTGCAGAGGTAGGGATTTAATCCCTACAGCCAACCAACACCCCAGACAATCCAGGCATCCTTCCACAATGCTTTACTGTAGATAGACTAAACAGCCTCTTTAGGTCCCCACTAGCATTTAACACAACCCGAGCATATTCAGTAGGTCTACAAGCCTTCGATCAGTTCAGAGTACGGCAACTATTTAGTCTCCAATGACCACCACCATTTGAGCTCACACCCATTTAAATCTAGCTCAATTGTCCATCCTGGGTACATACAATCCACGGCGAGAACATCTACTTCTGCTATTGCATTTCAGTGCAAAGTGTTGGGATGTAGTGACATGAAACATTTCCTGATAGATTTAACATTTAGAGGTTGTGTAAAGAGCAATCATGACGGAGTCCTGGGCCTTCCTATTACTGTAGTAATGTTAAATCAAATGGTTCCTTAGTTGCATTCGGTATGTCCAACTCATACGAGACAATTTGTTCAGAACTGCTTCATCCTGGCTTATCACGCCTTATTGTGGCATATTGGCCCATTTGAACTTAACATTGATTGATTGGTGGAATATTGACACATTTATCAATTATATTGCGTTGATGTGGCATTTTTGATGGAATATTGGCCCATTGTATGTGTACATTTCTCTGATTATGGGATGTTGGATCATTGTACAGTGTACATTTCTGCTGTGCATGGTGTTTTGCATTTGAGAAATTGTTTTACCCAGTGCACAATTATCCCACTTATAGTGTACATTGTTGGGGGCGACCTGGCGGCCGTCCCCAGATTTATTTATTGTCCATTATTATGTACCACGACCAAATACACCAAACACAAAAAAAGTTCTCAAGTAGTTATGTTGTGTTCTCTCTTATCTCATCTGAGATAATACATCTGCAGGGAAGTTGTAACATTATTCTAAAGTTTGAAAACAATTTATTTATGATTATCCGTATATATACATATTATATGGGGTAACTATACCTCGGTCTCCACTCAACCAACCTTCCCTTTTGAAAATTGTGTGACCAATTTAGCATACATATACATATGCCATGGCTAGGAGGGATCTATCGAGTTTATTGTGACCAGAGAGAGAAACTAACACCCAAGGCAGGGGCAGACCCGGGGGATAGTTTATCTCGGGTGACAATAAACACACTATCGCCTTCCTAACCATTAGATACACGTAGGTATATTACTATACCAAATCAGAATAAAAACTCAAACGACAACGAATCGAATCGCTCCATCATATATTGCGAACTTATGTTATAGTTGTTACGGTAAATATGCCTCTGAACTTTGTATTTGACGTCATAATGCCGAATTGCACGGGAAATATATGCTGCCGTTGAATAGGATGAAGACTATCATCCCTAGGCCAGATATCAGAGAACCAATCATGCGGAAGAGTTTCATGTATTTTGGCGAAAATGTTCGGCTTATTGTCATCTTTTGATATAGAGAAAAATACCATGAGGTATAACAATGTCGTTTTTTTCTTGAAGTCTGAGATTGCAATTGCCCATACACATGTACCACGCATACCCTACACATATTTTAACATTCACTTTCAATATAAGTACGAGGAATGTCGGAACTCCTATATTAGAATAAATTTAACTTATAGAAATGTTTAAGGAATAAGATTACATTTAATTTCCAACATTTTTCATTAGAAAATGTTTTAAATAAAAAATGACAAAGTAGAGGTTAAATTCTATCTTGAAACCGTCCAATGAGTACATGCACAGTGTACTTGGTCTTTTATCAATACAGAATTGGCATGCTTTTATTCAGGTTTTTTGGATTTTTAATTTATTTCGAAAGGTTAAAAAAGATGAAAAATGAAACAAAATGTGCATATTACCGACTGCTCCGTCGTCGCAAGCCACATTACTTAACTCTATGTTGGGATCATTAAATTTGTAATACTTCCTATATTTCACATTTTGCCATCAGCCCTATAACATTATACAAAGACTCAATGTATATATATAAATCTATATATGCAAGGCGAAGATAACGAACAGTTATCAATCTCATAACTCCTACAAGCAATACAAAATAGATAGTTGGACAAACACGGACACCTGGACACACCAGAGGTGGGATCAGGTGCCTAGAGGAGTAATCATCCCCTGTTGACCGGTCACACCCGCCGTGAGCCCTATATCCTGATCAGGTAAACGGAGATATCCGCAGTCAAAATCAGTGTGCCAAGAACGGCTTAACAGTCGGTATGAAACACGTCAGATAGCATTTGACCCAATGATAGGTTGTATTGATTGCAGAAACTTTTCCTGATCCATATATTTAATTTGTATGAAGGAAAACTATGAAACCATTATTAGAAATATCAACCATTTCTTCTTTAATGGCATTTTCCTTGACAACTGGCCAAAAATCGTCCTTTGACAATATGAAGTCAAAAGTCTTATTGGATTTAAGAATGCAAAACTTGCTTAAACAGCACGTTAGCTGAATAATAGCATGCCCTATGCGATTCAGGTGAGCGATGTCGCCCGTGGGCCTGTTGTTTATGTCAAGGTAGTAAAGGAATAACCAGAATGAAGACACATATTTCATGTTAGTGGGAAATGACCTTGACCGTACTTCAGTGGTTAGAACGTTTAATTTTTGGACATTACGTCATGAATTCAAGCCATGAAGTCGTGACTACACCAAACCTATGTTGAAGCTTAAAGTTAATCTTTTTTCATTTGATTTGAAAATCGGAGCTCACGACTCACGACCAGCGTCCTTATGTTATGTTAACGAATCCCCAGTCCTATGACCTTGGGTGTCAACATCCATGTCCATGTAGATCTAAATATGTATCACTTCATCGACAGTTGAGTGATGCATCAAAATTGGTACCGTATAAGTTTTACATTATGACCCCTGGGTCGAGGCCTCTGCTGGTGGACTGTTAGTCCCCGATGGTCTCTACAGCCCAGTAGCTAAGTACTTCGTTACTAGCTTGAAAATACGGATGTATATTTAATTGCTGTTATAAAATTTAGAAATTCATTTCAAAATTAAGGATTATCTCCCTCATGCGTAGCTCTTATCCTTGGACGAATTTGGCTCCACTTGTTTGGCACGCTGATTTTGGCTATATTTAGATCTAAAACTTCATAGTTATTTCGGATTTCAAACATTTCGGTTGAGCATCACTGAAGAGACATTATTTGTCGAAATGCGCATCTGGTGCATCAAAATTGGTACCGTATAAGTTTTACATGTAAACATCTTGGAAGAAGGTAAACGGGGTAGAAATCCGTTTTTTTAAAATTCATGTGGAAGAATGATGTATTTATTTGCGTTCATCATACTTCGAAGAGGGAGTGATGTTTTAGCATCCGTAATGACTATTTACACTTACATATGTTGTGCTTGTGGACAGCTGGTTAAACATTAGACGAATGCTGCAAGTAATCTTAACTGATTAACCTAATTCTATTCTAAAGAATGGTACAAACATGGGTCTATAGATATGAGATTGATCACCGTTCGTTATCTTTCATAGCATTGTTCTTTGAATGCATAGATCTCAAATCGTATTACTAAACATTGCATTTATTTCAAAAATGGGGATAATCAATAAAAAAAAAATGTTCTGAAAATTCCAAATGTCGGCGTAACCTTTAATTTAGACAATTCATTTTTACAGAACATTACCATTCTATACAAGAACTTGATCCAGTCTATGTTTGGGTTCACCGTAGTGCATTTCAAGCTATTTTATCGGGATTTATTTTATGTGACCATTTACCAGAACAGAAGTTTAAAATATCTTTGGTATATTATGTCAGTATCTACTCGTTCCCCTATAAAGCATAGAAAAACATCGCATGGTGTGTTTACCTGTCCCTTCCCACAATACAAACATGACAGGTGAATTAACAGGTGAAAAAATACGGTGATTAATTGTGACACACATTAATAATAGGCAAATAACATCTTGTTGATAGCATACCGATTCGTGGTTTTACTGAAGTTGAATTATGAAAACTAACGCCAGAGTACCTAAGGCCACGCATCAACTTTTATTATTACAAGATTACCATGACCAATTATTTAGAGAAAGTTTTATTTTATTGCTGTTATATTCATATCATATTGTATATCTCCTATTTCAATTAGATCAAATTATAAAAAAAAACCGAAATATCACAAAATTATGAAAATAATGATATCATACATGTATTGAATTTGAATAAATATAAGCACGTAATTCTAACCCCCTCCCAAATCAATCACAAGACATTGTCTGTTTTGTTATCTTTCAAAGTTAATTATATGAAGTACTTAGCTTTTCTATCGATACCTAAGTAAACCACGGCTTAGTGCAGGTGAAAGTAAACACTGACCGGATTCTAATATTGTTTTCCAGATCATTTTTTGAAACTGTTTTATGCATCATCCTACTTTGTGGGTGAATACGTGACCTTTATACTTAAAAACAAATATTCAAAAGACTGATTTTACACGGGTTATTATGTTAATTACACACACCCATGTTTTCCTTAATGTATTTAAGCCGATGTTTAAAGAATAGATATTAATCGTTCGTTACTTGAAGGAAAAGGAACACAAGCATTTCTCTTGTGGAAAATATTGAAAAAGTAAGTAACAACTAAAAATATTTGAACAAAAAAGTTTTATTCCTCTCTCATATAGTGCAAATTGTCTGATGTTAAACAGCATTTAGTGTCTTTCTGGATTAAAATAACTGTCATTCAATGAAAGTTTTAAATTTAGAAATTTCTATATACAAAATTACTATGTTCTTAAGAAAGAAAATTCTATAGAATGATAACAATGATATCGATAACAACATGCAATTCTAAATTTTAAAATACACAAATATTTCTGAATGATATCATTTTGTTTTGAAATTTGACGAATGAATATCTATCTATTATGGTTGTTATACCATTTTGAATAGAATAATTATTTTCTATCAAATTAACAATTGTGCACGTAATTATATATTTCTGCTCAGAATTAAAACAATGAGGGCCTTGACGCTTGCACTTTTTACACTGATGTATGTGTACGTATCAGGTCAGTGGAAAAACAATTGGGACGGGCCGCTAAACTTCCAGTGCCCGTCCACTAATAGTGCTATCTCTCACGTCGTATCCATGCATAATAACAAAAAGGAGGACAGACGATTTAATTTCAACTGTAGACCTGTTCAGGCAGTCTCTGGGCCCATTTCTTGCAAATTATCAGGTATTTTACTTCAAATTTGCAACACAGCTACATTGATACATTATATATCATTTCCCATAAAACATTGAAGTAAGTAAGTGACAATAACACCTTTTTATTCATGAGTGAATGTACACTTTATATGAAAAAAGAACTATTCATTTCAAAATATCTTCATTGGTGTATAGAATGAATTGTTTTATTCACATCTACAGGTTACGTGAATAGCTACGATCAGCCAGCCCTTTATACTTGTCCAAATGGGGGTTATCTGAATGGTGTCTCTAGTGTACACAACAATAAGAAGGAAGACAGGGTGTTTAGATTTAGATGCTGTACTCCAAAACCAGGTAACCGTTAACGCACAAATCCAGGACTACATAAGTCATAATTGTATAAAAAGAGATAAAGAGGGAATCTACATTGAAAACTGTGTAAAAGAAATACATGCAGATGATAATAATAACAATGATGATGATAATAATAATGAACAACTATTTCAAGGCTATCACCACAAGAACTGCAAATGGACTGGTTGGGTTAACAACTGGGATGAAACTTTTTCATACTTCGTCCCTCGCAATTACGTCATCAGAGGAATCAACAGTATTCACAACAATAAGAAAGAGTGAGTATATACTGTTCACATTCTGTGATTGGTATTTCATCCAACACATACATGTATTATCATCAGTGGGTATTCATTTTGCTATCACCCATGCAAGGTACACACAATATACGATACACTGGTATGATATATGATATGAAAAGGTGAAGATAATGAACAGTCATTACTTTCATATGGAGCTACTCTTTCGTCAACTTTCCATATTCACGTAGCAATATGCAATTATCACCTGCAGTCATTCCGTTTTTTCGATACGAGGGAATATTTTCTGCGTATGACATTTTTTTAAACGGAGGCAGGTTACTGTCAAATGATATTGTAGGAGTTTCAGGAGTTTCAACAACCTCGTTTATTTCAAGTCAATATTTCATGAATTCTATAATTATCATAATGATGAAAATGTATTCTGAATTTTGCATTCTTTATGTTTTATGAGATTGGTAACTCTTCTAACTAATTTTGTTTGATTTTATACATGTACAGTGATCCCCCGTTACAACGCCAAAATTTGTACCTCGGCAATATTGGCATTGTAAAGGGGTGGCATTATATCGGGGGAGGGAGTATGTGTACAGCTGTCATAAGAAATCAAACAAATTTTATCTACTACATCATGCTTTGAATGCGTGGATAACCCCGACGTCCAGTGGTAGTAAATTACTCGTAATGGTAGGGGTATTTAATGGTTTCTAGTTTTTGTTTTGTCGAACACTCTTAGACGTAGGTGTGTCCGCCATACTTACATTTCAAAAACAATACTGCATTTTTGAACTCAGTTGATCATAATTTACGTAACTTATTATCTGCTCCAAACTTTGATACTCACTGAAATTTTCCTACCGCTGATTGGTGATAATTAGCTGGGGTGATTTTAACGGAAACTGACCTAATCGTACCTGTAAATAGGTTGGTGGATGGCGGTATGCGGGGGATGGCGTTATAACGGGGTTTTACATAGTGAGGAAAACGGGACTTTGAACTTTTTTGGCGATATGTGGGGGTGGCATTATAACGGGGGGGGGGTATAGCGGGGGATCACTGTATATGATTAAAATATGTTAAAAGTGAAATGTTTCTGAAGTCATAGGGCTCACGGCGGGTGTTACCTGTCGACAAGGGATCCCTATTCCTCCTAGGCACTCGATCCCACCTCTTGTGTGTCCAGGTGTCGGTGTTTGCCCAACTATCTATTTTGTATTTTGCCTATCGGAGATATTTTCACCTTTCATATTGTAAAATCGTTCGATATGCAACCATTTTCTTGTTGAATTTGAGATAAAAGAGTGTTATTTTGTGTTTTGAATGAACACTTCTTTACCAAATAGTATGATGTGATAGATGAAAAAGTCTACTACCATTTTACTCGATGATTTGGCCTTGAGTGGTTTTATTTACAGTGTACCACTAGAGCCCCCTTTGGTACAAAAATCCAAATAATGTAAAACAACACGAACATTAGCCCATGTGATCTCGTGAAAAATGACACGGGCAATATATTTCAAAAAGTCACATAAAATTTTAGTCTACAGTACATTGTAAATCAGCATTCATTTTTGGCTATTTTATTTCGCTATTCATATGTGATTAACTGGAAAGCCGCGAGTAATTTTCGCGATCGGGTCTTTTTCGAACCGATGGCAGGTAAAATCCCACATACCTTACATCAAGACATACTGATATCGCAACATTTGCAAAATACTATTGATATCGCAACAATTAAAAATCACCATTGATATCGCAACATTTACAAAATACATTTACCATCGATATCGCAATATTTAGAAAATACTATTAAAATAGCAATATTTACAATATACAATTGCAACAATATTAGTGTGATTACCCTAGCCTGTCTTTAGTGTAAATGTTTGATTTATTATTTTTTCAGGGACCGAAGATTTAAATTTGAAATCTGTCAGATCGCCAAACATTGAGTTGGATTCCCATTACCCAAATAATGTAGATTAATACAATAAATATATAGAAAAAAATATAGACCCTTGTTGTTTCTCAATTTTCGTATATTTTGCGTTTTTGTAACGACCACCTTAATACGGTGAATCTTGTGCTGGTCTTGTTAAGCAAGCTTTGATTTCTCTTTGAATGTATATGTACCTTAATCCTATTTTTTTATTGAAATCAGTAGAATGGATTTATGAAGCATTTTGTCATCACGTTATCGATGCTAGTTGCGAGTTTCTTTAAAATAATGTACATTGTATATTCATTCTACATGTAACTATGCGACGACTTTACCAATATAGAACAACTAATATGAACATATGTTCTGTTGAATCCATACACGAATTTCGTAATGGATAGGGTTCGCTATATTCACGATGAAATTACAATGCATTATGTGTTATTCACACAGTTTACATAATTTTCATACTCGATAATGAATTGCAATAATTAAAACCGCATGGACATAGATGTAAGCAGGCGATATCAAAATACATGTGTTATATATTCTAGAGGTGTTGAAGCGTAAAATTTGGGATCTCTTCTGTTTACTTTCATTTCCACGATTACTTGGATGTGATGACAAATTAATGTAGTTCTGACAGGTCATAATTTCTGATTTCAATACGTTGTAAAACATCTTAATCTCTGAAACAGACCAAACAAGTGTATTAAACTAAGATTATATAGATGTTAAAAGCCACAAAGTGAAATGTCAAGAGGTATTAATTTCTTAAATCATGAAATTCATTACACTGAAATGTGCGTACTTGAATTCATCATACTCCTTACACGTTCGTGCTGTTGTTTGTGACGTTAATGACCATTTACACCTGCGAAAGCTAACGCTTCTGAACAGCTATATGAATACATGATGTTATATTGAAACAATGTTGAAAGTGAGCTCGAAGTTTCGATTGGGGTAGTATAGTCACATGTCAACGCCGGATATCCTACGTACTGATACAATATTGAAAATGAGATAGTAAGTAAAACAGTTTTGAAATAAATCAGCACTCCGTATCTCCCCCTCTGTGTTTTAGTTCCAAGACTTTTATCTCATGTACTTGTCACCGTCTTGTTTATCACAGTTAAAACCTTAATCACATATATACCGTGGCCTACAATGAAGCCTTTAAAGCATTATTACGAATACATGTAACCCAAAACACGTAAGACCACAATTTTCCTATCAAGTTTGATTGAACAATTACCCGTGATCTTGACCACGTACATATGTGTTGATTGTATATGTTTGTGGAATACATTGCAAATATCGAGAATGGAGGAGTCACACAATATATTGTCTACACTTAACTCATTTACAATGCAAAATATGCAGTGTTTGGTTTTAAATGTAATCATGACTACATGTATAATTTATACATCATAAAGATTCAGATAATGTTGCTGTTCTTAAATTTCTGTTAGATTGATTGTAATATAAAAGTAATCTAAACGTTGTCGTGCTGTATGTAAAAATTTTAATAATCAAGATATGGGGCTCATAGAGAGTGTGACCGATCGACAAGAGGTGCTTACTCCTCCTAGACACCCGATCCCACTTCTGTTGTGTCCAGGAGTTCGTGTTTGCCCAACTATCCGGTTTGTATTGTTTATAGGAGTTATGAGATTAACCACTGTCCGTTAACATCACCTCTCATAATTAAGTAACCAGCATCATACAAATGCTATGTGATAAAACATGAAAATACTTGATTTCATTTCTATTTACCAAAAAAGTAAATTTGTTTCCCAATTGCAAATGCTTACAATGATCAAAGAATTAATAACATGAGATGCATTTTAAGGGAAAGGAAGAATGGATAATCAATGTTACTAGATGAAACCCCACGCAAGCGTCGAGAATTACTTTGAATAATGTTTATGTAGAAATGTTCCTTTATCACCTGCATATGATGTTATATTAAATAATATTTATGTAGCACTATTTCATCATCACCTGTATATGGTGTTTATATCTCAGCTGATTCGATGCACAAGCTCTTGTTCTGTGTATGGTCAATTTTTTAAATCGAGGCTTCAACAGTCTTGTTTAAAGTCAGCACTTCAAAAAAATTATGGTCGTTATAGCTATCTAGTTTGCCAATACAGCCTTTCATCGGGTCAAATGCTGTCTGACGTGTTTCATACCGATTGCCGTTCTTGGTACACTGATTTTGACAACAGATAACTCCATTTACTTATCAGTATATAGGGTTCACGGTGGATGTGACCGATTGACAGAGATGTTTATTCCTCCTATGCACCTGATCTCACCTCTGATATATCCAGGGGTCCGTGTTTGCCCAATTACCTATTTTGTATTGTTTGTAGGGATTGTGAGATTGATCGCTGTTCATTATCTACACCTTTAATTATTCTATATGAATAAAATAAAAGCCGGTATAAGACCCAAAGCATAACCCAGAAACCATCAATATATTTGAACATCTGAGTTACCTACAGAATATCTTTTAACAATAATGGTTAAAAAATAACTGATAAGATAATGCAAGAAAAGAAGAACAAAAATTATAAACAGAAACAAAACTATAAAATCAGAATTATGAATGGTAAAAATATCTATGATTGAAATTTTGAAAATATGAAATTGTTAAATAAACATTTATCATAAAAATCGAAAACAGAAACAAAAGTATTAAAATAAAATTCTTAAAACAAAAAGGTATTATTGTGGCACTTTCCATAAATATATCTTTATTGTTAGCATTTTGTTTCCGCAGGGTACCAGAACGGCAGTCAGTGTGAGCATTAGGTTATGGTTATCGAGGGTGTCAACAATGATACAATCCCTCTTAGCACCTCTAGTGTTTACAAGAAGACAAGTTTATTGAAAATTTGGAAATTTATTACAAAGTAATTATTACTTATTATACTCGTATAAATCAGATTTCACACAATATTAGGAATTTAGAATTATTTTCATCAAGAATACAGAAGGTAAACATAATCTAATATTTCGTACTTTGAAAAAAGACAAGTGTGTCAATTTAAATTTAGATGTTAGGATGCACATAAATGCTTCACACCCCATGGTAAAAATGACACTTGTCTCCCTTTTCGGCACTCATTAGACATAAGACTGTGTGGTCAGTGTTTCTAACTATTTCAATTCTCCCAAGAGCAACTGATTGAATTACTGTGAGTCTCAAAATCTATTATCCTGTTTTTCATCGATAGCATATAAAAACCCTGGGGATTTATTGAAAGTCAATATAAATTTCAAATGTTCTTCAAAGGACTAATATTTGTCTATCAATTTAGAATCCTATATAGCCCGATTTTCATTGATAATGAGAAATGGATTTTATTTTCTGAAACCACTGACCACCATTCTTGTCATTCTTTAACAAATTGTAATAGTCAGTTACCAACACAAAATAGTCCATGGTCAATTGACAAATAAAGATCACTGGTTGACAATACAGATCTTGCGTATGAAAAGCACTCTCACAAAGCTACATGTAGTTAAACAAACGCATTTTCTTGAATATCAAAACATTATCATATTGATTATGAATATGTGATTCGACATTGATGCAATTACAATGAATGGGGAGACATGTACATCAGTATTACAATATTAGAAAACAGAATCAATTGTTTTATATCAACACAGTGGAAGTTATGTAATGCAAAACCATCAGCAACAAGATGTGTTTGTGAAACACAAATGCCCCCGATAATGGCCAATTCCGAAGATGGCCAGGGTCACCAGGGCAAATATCTTGGTACCAGTAGAAAGATCTTGTCAAAAGAAATGCTCATGTACAATATGAAAGCTCTAATATTTACCATTTAGAAGTTATGAGCAATGTAAAAAAAAAAAAAAAGTAGGTCAAATGTCAAGGTCAAAAGGTTCAAT
Source organism: Ostrea edulis (assembly GCF_947568905.1). Lineage (NCBI taxonomy): Eukaryota > Metazoa > Mollusca > Bivalvia > Ostreida > Ostreidae > Ostrea > Ostrea edulis. The sequence continues at coordinate 6,089,713 of NC_079166.1, forward strand.
ACCAACGGAAAGGTCTTGTAACAAGGAATACTCATGTGAAATACCAAAGCTCTATTTTTTACTGTTCAAAAGTTATTAGCAAGGTTAAAGTTTTCAAAAAGTAGGTCAAATTCCAAGGTCAAGGAATACTCATGTGAAATATCAAAGCTCTATCTCTTACTGTTCAAAATTTATTAGCAAGGTTAAAGTTTTCAAAAAGAAGGTTAAATTCCAAGATCAATGTCACAGGGTCAAAAATGTTGGTATCCACGGAAAGGTCTTGTCACAAGAAATACTCATGTAAAATATCAAAGCTCTATCAATTATTGTTCCAAAGATATTAGCAAGGTTAAAGTTTTCAAAAACTAGGTCAAACTCCAGGGTCAACGTCACAGGGTCAAAAATGTTGGTACCCACGAAAAGGTTTTGTCACAAGGAATACTCATGTGAAATATGAAAGCTCTGTCACTTACTGTTCCAAAGTTATTGGCAAGGTTAAAGTTTCAGACAGAATTACAGAATTACAGAATGACAGACAGGACAAAAACAATATGCCCCCCCCCCCCCCCCGATCTTCAATCTCGGGGCATAAACATATGGTATTTTAAGTCGAATTTCCATATGCCTGGGGAAGGTATGTGTTATCAGGCATTAATTGTTGAAGCTATGATTAAACTGATAATGTCACTAAATATCATCGAGTGAACCAAACTCTAACATTACTTTATACTACTATGCTGAGGTACCGTTATTCTGAAATATTTTGGGCCGAATTGGGTCAAATTGCTAGAGATTTTGTTTTGCGTATTAAATTTTGTGAATTAGTTTTTAGGAATAAAGAACGACACAGGAGATTTTATTTTTGCGAATTTCATAGAGCTACAAAATAATCAGATCTACAGTATGTTGTTAAAAAGTTGAATGAATAGTTTGCGATGAAATAATTTCTTATGTTGAATTTATCGGTAACATCTCCATTTATTGTATAGACGCCGATAATACATGCAAATAGTACTGAAATCTAATTGATGTTCTTCTAATGTTCTTCTACAAAAACCATTATTTTAAAAGTTTGAAATCCAGGCAATATCTTGGATTTTTGGCATTCTGATGAGGAAAAACAAAGAAAGGAATATTTTGAAAAGAGACATTTCAAACAGGAAATAATTTCTATTTGAGCGTCGATTATTTCTTATGTTGGTAACTTCTCACAGTAAAGTATTGTATCACTGCTCGCTTAACATACCACATGTAGTGTTTTAATGTGCATATGATCGTAATATGTTTGGTCATTTTTCATTCCCCTCACTTCCGAATTATTGATATACACCGAACATGTAACAATCTATGTATAGTTCTTGGGGCAAAAATACTAGTTCATTCAGAGAGGAAAGAATAGATGACACAAACATTCAGCAAAAGTACTTAATCCAGTTACGACTTCTGAATATGATACAAGTGTGGCTCTGAAAATCGGCATAGTCATTGTGGACAGCTCTCGTATAAAGCGACACTGGAACCGTTCTTGTGATAATTATCTTTAATTGTATTTGGGTCATTATCCCTATTTAGACTATGTCTAGATGAATAAGTTTGTGAAATGACATGACGTGCTTAAGGAAAAAACATACACAAGTATCTTTAGAATAGTCCAAAGATTTTACTCAATAAATGTCTTACAAAATGCTTACGATGTTGAGATGTGTAGAGAAGCTGTCTTAGGACTATTCTAAGTTAGGAGATTCTTGAATTGAAACTTTACATACTGTAATCATACAACAAGCAATTGATTATAATTAGTGTTTTGAGTGTTTACTGCATTTCAAATAGATATGCATATTTTTGTTTAATGATGCAAAAACATTTCATTTCAAATAATTCAATGATAATATCATGCATACTGGAAAAGATAAGCGTGCTTGATATTACATCTCCATATTAGATAAATACATATCCAGCCATGCATAGCTCTTATCCTTAGACGAATTTGAATCGAGTTTTTTGACACTGTGTTTCCCTAAAATAGCTCTTACAAGTTTATGATTTCGTATTTCAAACATTTCGGTTGAGCATCACTGAAGAGACATTATTTGTCGAAATGTGCATCAGGTGCGTCAAAATTGGTACCGGATAAGTTTTACATGTAGATGATTAAATTTTAGATACACAATTAATATTTAGCAAACGCTTACTTCTTGTACCTAGAGAGTATAACGCTAAAAACCCCGTGCTGTTTAGCTCACTTATTGTAGTTGAATATGGATGTTTATAAAACATAAACGTCAACTTTGATATGAGCTGAAGAAGAACTTCTTCGAAATGTTTCTTAGTCGTAAGACGGTTTCGACAACAAGCTTGCTGGTGCCTAAGAAGAAAATGAATGTAAACAAAAATGTATTTTTTTGTTAATCATCTCATGTGCTCAGCAACCTAGACAGTGATGCATTATATTTTTATTTGATATAAAATCGACATAGAAATTGAAATACACCGACATTTAAAATGTTGAGTGTTTTTTTTGTTGAAAAAATTATTGAAACATTTTTCAAAAACGTTTGTGTTTGAGTTGAAACCACTGTTTTCGGACTCTGTAACATTTTTCAGCATTGGGACACCGACGCGGAAAATTAAGAATTAATAAAATTCAATCATGCACTTCTAGTATTCATTTTATAAATTGAAATGTCAGTTTTGCTGTCCTTGACGCTTGTCCTGACGTCATGGGGCATCAAACAGGGATACCGACACGTTTGTGAGTAGTGGACATGCATTGATTTCCCGAAGGGGATCCGGTATACAATATCATCTGGCCAACTTTGTAAGTACCAGGGAGAATAATATATTTCATTTTATTTTCAGTCATGGTTGAAAACATTGTGGTGTCGAAAATGTCAAGGTCTTTGAAATTAATTTTCAGTTGATGAGTCGCCATTGAATATATGCGGTATAATAGTTTTTCATAACTTGAAGATCACCTGACATCAAGCTCATGAATAAAATGACAAGAAGTACGTATGCTGACGTGAAGAAATTATTTCCATACTCTAATGTACTTTTTAACTTTTTATGTACTTTTCTAAAGGGAAGTTCATATTTACATTTACTTTCATTTATGTCGGAATTCTCGGTCATTGCAATAGTCGTACATGTTAATCAAGATTCATACCCACATTGCTAACATTCATGAGGAAATTGCTATCATATCAATTTGTAAAAAATATTGAAAGAAAAACCTTGGAAATGTAAATGGTTTAAATGGTCATCAGAATGCACCATAATATTCCGTAAGAAAAACGATAATTGTAAAAAATACAGACACAAGTGATGCATGTTTTTTTCAATGTACAAGAATCTATTGAGACATTCCCAACTTTCGAAAAGAAAGAGACAATTTCATGAAAATTAACTAAAATTTAATCAAGATCATACATCAAACAAATTTGCTAAATTTCTAGTTATGCTGCAAATGCAAACTAATATATATGTCAACTGACCCAGAGCAGGTAACATACAATTTTTCGACGTCATTCTTACGTGGTTTTGACATAATTCGTTTATTTTTACATTTCCAAATCGTTTTCCATGTGACAATTCTTTGAAAATCCAATGTATTAGTTTCCCCACAACTTACAACTAAAAGCAAAATTTCTCGGTCAGTGGGCGGGAACTGTTGGAATGAACATGGATTTCAATTTCTAATAGGCAATGTCGATTCTATACTTTTATAAATATAATAAGAAATAAGGAATCACTGTGTAGTTTGTTGAGTGAGTTTGGGGTGATTAACTACAATGGAAAACGTGATAATTTGTGCAAACCGGCTGGGCGGTATGTAAATCCTCACACGTTCACCTCGTATACCCAACAAACTAGACAGTGATTTCTTGAATCGTTTTACCATGAATACTCAGTTTTAACAGTCGGATTTCTCGTGCTACCAACTTTACGTGTACTTTGATGCATCAGTTGCTATCCAGGGATCAAACAGCATTTGTAGTGGCTTGTTTTGAAATCCCTGAGTCACATAATTTAATGATACGTATATGCAAGTCCGATTAGATCCTCGGAACGACAGTCAGTCGAGCACCCTCCATAAATGACTTTAATATTGTGGACGTTAGTGGACGTTAGTTCTGTGATAATTGATGATGACCTAGATGGTTTGCTTTTTACACTGGTTTAATAGATTTTCAATAAAGCATTTATGACGAAGGTAAAGGCTTTAACTCTTCCCCATATCCAAGTTGGTTAGAAGAATCATGTTGGTCGCATTTTGTCTGGAATAAATCTATGAGATGTACAGCGAACCCCACAATACCCACCGAAATGGTTCCTCCAAAATACCAAACTTTTCGTTCATCTGTAAGTATTACGTAAATCACAAGCAAAACTGCATTTTCTATATAAAATAATACGAATACGGCTCTATTCAATTTAGTAATTTGCAACTCTTTTTTGTTATTTTTGGTAGGTAAGCTGTACTCACAAATGTAAAACATATTTGCAAAGCTAAGCAGGTATAATTTTGTACTTCTGAATGCTATTTTGAAGCTATCCTTTTCGTTTTCTGATTTCTTATGTTTGTAGCCTACATAAAAAGCAATGCCAAGAGTTACAACGGTATGCACAATAAAAACAATAGCACAATATGTTCCAACTGCATAAACAAAGACTGCAAGGATCATAACTCTAGGTATAATTACAGCAAGACTTGAAATATATGAAAGGCTCTCTCCTGGAAACTTTATTTCGGAGTCCTTCAACTGTTTCTCTTCATTCTTTACGTTATATAATGACGTGAGAACTCCCAACACTGATGTAGCTATTGTGAAATACCGGAAGAACTCTACAAAGAGGGAAATGAATGAGTGCACAGGATTCAATGAGAATTTAATTTTGCAGAAAAATATACATTTATATTACAATTGATAGTATCACAATAATATTCATTATACATAATTATACATATATACATAATTATACATATATAAATAATTATAATCAGACCTGAGGACTATAAAACTTTTATCGTACTCATACTCAAACTCGTACCCTATGCTCCAAGTATGCATCCCGTTGAATACTGTTCTAAGACCGATTTTATTAAACTCTTTGAGTATGCTCTCCACTAGCTGAGTCGGAAATTGATTCTGTACTCAACCACCAGTATTGGAAATATTCAGACTTGTAAGATAAGAAATTACAATTATTTTCTGCAGTAATCTATTGATATTGTTTTTTGCTTGATTGGTTGTTTTTGCTGTTTTCTGCCACACTCAACAATTGGTGGAAGAGAGAATCCAGATACAATTTACCTGGGAAGAGACCAACAACCTTCCGAAAGTAAACTGGGAATCTATCTCACTTACCACACTTTTCGAACCCGCGATGGCCAGAGTTTAGAGACTGTGTGATTTTCAACGCGATGCTCCAACCACTCGGCCACGGAGGCCTAAATCTATCTCATAAATATACATGTTGTCTATAGAAATAATGAAAATGTTAAGCCTGGTCTCTATTGTAACATACAGAAAATTCCTAGAATGTTGAAAATAATGACAGGATATTTTGTTTTGTTTGATAAGTCTCCTTTCCTCTGTAAAGCACTTTTGATGAGGGTTGTTGCCTTGTTTTTCATCCATTTTTGCTTTTTAACAACTTGTTCTCTCCCATGTTTAACGATCATGAATTATGACAAGCAGACAAACACATTATGGCATAATGCTAATTACGATATACAGATTAACATGCATGTGCTTTACATTTAAGAGACCCCGATATAGTACATGTACTCGATGTTTACATGCAAAACAATTCAAAATCACGAGGAAATAATGACTGAGTATTTCTTTCCACAGTAAGATTAATTTTAAATATATCTCCACAGAAAGAATGCTTAAGAGTTTTAAAGGGTTAGACGTAAATCGCAATCATAAGTGGCATGACTACAACAGGTTTCGTTAAACACTCGTATACGTGCACGTCAATGTGGTCGCCAACATAATCGTACGAACTGTTAGTGAAACGATCGTTTGACTTCTTAAGCGATGAATGGATTTACACGCATGGAAGTATGATTACGTGACCGACTTCATGTCAAAAATTGAACGTCAATTTGTTATCATTGGCATATGAGCGAACACATAGGCAAATGAACATGTAAATATGATGAGCATTTAACTGATGCTGGCCGTTTTGAACTTTTTAAAGCCAATAAGCTAGCTTTAGATGACGATAGAATTCTTGCCATATGCTGCAGTATCATTAGGAATGGAAATGATATACAGTCATTTGGCATATATTTGAAATATAAATGTGTTATATAAAGCATAGAGATTGTCATGGATTAAACATATCTGCCTCCAAATGAAGAAATATTTATTCACAACAGCAACGCATTCATTAGGGAATAACTATCAGTACAATTTGTAGGGATATCAAAACATAGATGTTAAGGGTAAACTGAAAACACAACTTTATGACAAAAGGGAAAACTCCAGCTTCTCCATTGTCAACTCCCAAAATTCATCAAACAATATTCCATTTTCATTTGCATGCGTTATTTAAATCTGTCAATTGATTGGATACGAGAAAACATGTTCTCCGTAGGATCAATTGTAAATATGCTACTGACAAATAAGTTTCTGTTAGAAAGGTTTCAACAGAGTCTTTTGAATTCAGTATTTGTCAAATTCATGGTCGTCATGGTGATCTCCATTACATCGAATGGTGTCTGACGTGTTTCATATTATAGTTAGACCGTTCTTCGCATTCTGATTTTTGCTGCGGATTATGGCAGTTGTCTGATCAAGTTATAGGGCTCACGTGGAGTGTGACCGGTGAACAGGGAATTCTTACTCCTCTTTGGCACCTGATCCCACGTTTGGTGTTTCCAGAGGTTCCAATTTGCCCTACTATTAATTTTGTAATATTTATAGGTATTATTAAATATGCTGTCTGACGTGTTTCATACCGATTGTTAAGCCGTTCTTGGCACACTGATTTTGACTGCGGATAACTCCGTTTACCTGATCAGGATATGGGGCTCACGGCGGGTGTTACCGGTCAACAGGGGATGCTTACTCCTCCTAGGCACCTGATCCCACCTCTGGTGTGTCCAGGGGTCCGTGTTTGCCCAACTATCTATTTTGTATTTCTTGTAGGAGTTATGAGATTGATCACTGTTAGTTATCTTCACCTAACATTGATCACTGTTCGTTAGCTTTACTGTTGCGTGATATTAGTAACTGTTCGTTATCTTCACTTCTTATCAAACACAAACGGACTGGAATAGAAAATGCACAACCAACAATTAGTTTACATATACTCTTGATGAAAACGTATGTCTTAGATGTTAAGAAATATCACATTAAAAATCATAAATTTGAATTTGTCTTACACGATTGTGCATTAGGTACCAGTGCAAATCAGACGTCATGAGTGTTTAGTTATTATTTTTCTGCATTTACCTTGATTTATTTCCTTTAACCGACCTCATCACCAGACTATGATTGTTCAATACTGCTACATCAAGTGTCAACAGCATTACATTTCACCTTATTTCGCACTTACTTGTGCTTACTTCCTCATCAATCGTACTTTTTAAGTCGATATAGATCTGAACAATAATTTGTGGCACGGATTCAAACGTTGTTTCAATAATATTTAACACCAATGCCAACAACTTCCAATCTTCAAGAGTGACATGCTTTGGTCGGAAGGCTAATGTCCTCGTTAATCTGTGAATAAAAGAAAAAAATCATAATGCAATGCCTTAACTCCTGCTAAGCGGACTCCTGATTAACTTTTGCTACCCTCTCTCTCTCTCTCTCTCTCTCTCTCTCTCTCTCTCTCTCTCTCTCTCTCTCATAACAAATTACATCATGACATCTTGTAAGTTTCGACGACATTCAAAGGTTGATGCATTGCGTAACACGACCATTCCAACCCATTGGATTGACATTTGACTTCAATTTCGAAATTACATTTAACACTTCTCCATTAACATCAAACATTTCTACATTTGCCTTTAGCATTCTACATTTACGATGAATTGTGAATTGCGTAGTGAAAGGTGAAGATAGCGAACAGTGATGACTCTCATAACTCCTATAAGCAATACAAAAAACAGTTGGGCAAACACGGGCCCCTGGATATACCAGAGGTGGGACCAGGTGCCTAGGAGGAGTAAGCATCCATTGTCGACCGGTCACATCCATCATCAGGCCTATATCTTGATCAGGTTAACAGAATTATCCGTGATCAAAATCAGTAAGCCCAGAACAACCTAACAATCGGTATGAAACACGTCAGAGAACATTTCACCCATTGTGACAAATACAAAGTCACATGCCAGGGATGGAATTTTGACCCTGCTGGGTTTCCCTAAATTGTATGCTATACCGTAATAATTTTGATTCATTCATTTACAATACAAATTTTATATATAGATAAACATAATAAGATAAATGAATCACCTATCATATTGAAACATGTACTCTATGGAAATAAATAATTCAGACACCACATAGCCATCCATGTCTGCTTCATACTTTTGATATTTTATTGAAAGTAGATACTAACGGCAAACTAGCAACTAAAAATTATGACAAACGGGATGATTTCAGCTTTTCTTTCGCCAACTTCCCATTTTTGTGTAGCAATATTCCATTATCACATGCATATGGTGTTAATATCTCTCTTAAGGGATGTTCTGCGTATGGTCAGTTGTTAAATCAAGGCAGGCTACTGACAAACAAGTTGATGGTGCATCGGTTTCAACAGTCTCGTTTAAAGTCGGCATTTCGTAAATTCTATGTCGTTCTAATGATGCAAGGTGAAGATAACAAACAGTGATCAATCTCATAACTCCTACAGGCAATACGAAATAGATAGTTGGGCAAACACGGACCCCTGGACACACCAGAGGTTTATCAATATAACCTATCATTGGGTTAAATACTGTCTGACGTGTTTCATTCTGATTGTTAGACCGTTCGTGGCACACTGATGACTATGGATTACTCCGTTTGCTTGATCAAGATATAGGGCTCACGGCGGGTGTGACCGGTCAACAGGGGATGCTTACTCCTCCTAGGCACCTGATCCCACATCTGGTATATCCAGGGGTCCGTGTTTGCCCAACCCTTTGTTTTGTATTGCTTATAGGAGTTATGAGATTGTTCACTGTTCGTTATCGTCACCTTTCAATTTAGTGTTGAAAACATGACCAAAAAAAAAATAAAAAATCAGAGAGTCGAAATTGTAATACAGCAAGTAATCTGATTACCAGAAGGATATTATTTATTACAAGCAATTCATATCTCTGCCGATAATCATATAAAAATGTATCAGTAATTCCAAATTAGGTCGCACAATTGTTTTGATACTGATTCGAATTTTATGAATGAATGGCGAAGATAACGAACAGCAATCAATCTCATAACTCCTATAAGCAATACAAAATAGATAATTGGGCAAAAACGGATCCCTGGACACACCAGAGGTGGGATCAGGTGCCTTGGTGGAGTAAGCACCCCCTGTCGACCGGTCACACCCATTCCTGAATATGTATAACTTGGCAAAAATGGCGTTACAAAGACCTAAGTACATAGAGGGGGATAATCTGATTGGCTAAAGGTCCTTAACAAAAATTCTCTTAAATGCTTATATGTGTAAGATTTTATGTTACACCTATATACTCACACGAAGAACTGAACTAACGGCGAGCATACCACAGAAGCAATGATGGGTATGTACTTGTTGATTCCATAATCCTTATTTAAGACAAGAAATATCATTGTAACGATATTTGCTAGAGTAGGAACAACTATGCATAAAAGGGAGAGCCTAAAGTTCACAATATTGTCATCCATCCAATAGATCCACGTCATGACAGCATCAGTTGTAATATTCAGTATGAATATCAATATTAATAGCACTGTGTTTAGAGTGGTATCTGGAATCCTCTTTTCGCCTTCCTCAACATTTTTGCTTAATTCATTTGCTACACCACAGGAGATGAACCAAGCAATCATGAGGAAAAGCGTTACACCAACGTCGACAGTAAGACGATTGTCTGTTGATAAAACTGCAGAAGAAAATGTGGAAATTATTGGAATTATTTTAAAATAAAAGCAACGAGCTAGGTACGTTAGGATGCAAAATCGGTCCTGTCTACAGATTTGATCAAATTAAACACATAAGATGTCCACAATATGCCATTGTCAGAACACATTAATTTTTCCCTATGTCTCTTGTCGTTTTCTTGTAAGCGTTAGTTAACCACACATATCGTCATGACGTCGATGTTTTGGAAGGCAAAAAAAAACTACTTCAAACTACCCGACCCTAAACGGAATAGAAAGAAATCTACAAAATAAAAGATAAGTGTGTTTAGTTTTAACCGTGGAATTAAGAACTAGGCTAGATCAGGGTTTTGTAACCTATCATTACCAATTATTGCTGAAAATGTGCGAATTTTGGCACAAAGAGAATCAATGTGAGCTATTACCAATGCAGTTGTTGGGTTTTTGTTTTTTGTTGTTTTGTTTTTTTCATGAATTCTTTTTAAAATATATTTTGCGCTTGGTGTACGTTACACGGGTCTTCCATATTTGATCGATATTTACAAATGTTGCCATGTGAAAAATATATTATAAGGTAAGTGACTGGATTTAAAATGATGTCTGTTTCCCTTAAAATGTCGTTTATATATTTAACAAGTTAAATTCTTTTTAATAGACAATTGAAATAATGTGTAATTCCCCCTTGTCATACTGCAGAAATTAAGGAATCATACTGGTACATGTAATTGTCCAATCAAAATCAAGAGGATCTTAGTGTATTTTAGTTTCACATATTTAAAAGAATTTTTCTTACATGCGCGATTTTCTCATTTGCTTTTCAATCTAATTAGAATTAGATCCTCCATCCGCTCCCCGGTTTTAGATGGACGCGACGTATCCAAAACCGGGGAGCGGATGAAAGATCTAATTTTAATTAGACTGATTTCCTTTTATTCTTTTCTCTCAATGTTTGCACCCCAATTAGGGAATTCCAGGTAATTGTAGTTTACTAATACTCCCATCACACTAGGCCACGTTCGCACTACGACCATGTAAAAATTGATGATCGTAGTGCGATCGGGTACGTCGTAGTAAGGTCGTAGTAAGAACGTAGTAAGGTCTTTATGGTCGTGATGGTCGTGGAGCAACTTTGAACATGCTCAAAACAAACGTAGTGCGGTCGTGGTCAAATTTGATCGTAGTGGAAGCGTAGTAAGGACGTACTAAGGTCGTATTTAGATCGGCATGGTAGTAGTAGCATCGTAATGGGATCGTGATGCAGAAGAAAACGACTGCACTGCGATTCCACTACGCTCTCTATACGACCATCCCGTTTTCACTACGTTCTCATTACGATCATCCCGTTTGCACTAAGTTTTCTTCACGCTTCCGCTACGATCACGACACGTCCATACTATGTTATTGAAGACTGTAGTAAGTTTCTACCACTCTCACCCCGTCCTTAATACGTCCTCACTACGATTTCACTGCGCGCAAGCCACGACCGAATCACGTTCTATTCTCCCCCACACACTGGTATAAAAACTGAACAAAGGTTGCATATGACCATTGCTTCTTTGGAATCATAGAAAGGCCAGACCAAGAAATATTGATGGAGATGTTGATGCATATTCAATATATGGCACTTAACGACCAAGCTGCTATATTGTTACTTAGGCGAAGGAGGAGGAAAATTGTAAGGCAGGGTAGATCTTGCTGGGTACGACCTAGGCTTTCTGTTGAAAGAAGACTTCAGTTTGGCCATTATGATCAACTGATGAATGAATTGAGGATGGAGGATCAACAGTCCTTCTTCAACTTTTTGAGGATGCCTCAAGAGATGTTTGATGAATTATTGAATAGAGTTGGACCCCGAATTCAGAAGAAGAATACCGCATTCAGAAAAGCTCTAGAACCCGGTCTATAACTGGCTATAACCATAAGACATTTGACATCGGGTGATCGATATTCAACCTTCCAGTATGATTTTAGAGTCGCACGCAATACCATATGCACATTTATACCTCTTTCAGTTTTTGGCGGCATGCTTTTACAATGGAAATATTGGTATAAATGGATGACGAGAAGGTTCTGAGCTGTGTTTATACTGAATCTGGATCTGATTCAGCTGCTGCAAAGTGTGGTGACAGCGGCGCGGAAACGTGGTAGAACCGTAGTAAGATCGTGGTCGAATCGTAGTAAGATCGTGGCAGAAGCGTAGGAAACTCGTGTTGCAGTCGTGGGAGTCGTGGTGAGAGCGTAGTTAGAACGTGATGGACGTAGTGGGAGCGTAGTAAGAACTTGATGAACGTAGTGAGAACGTGGTGAAATCGTAACAAGGCCGTAGTTTAATCGTAGTGGAGTCGTGATAAGAGCGTAGTGAGGACGCAGTAACATCGTGAAGACAGACAAAATTACAAATTCATGCCGTTCGCACTACGATCTCACCACGATCTAAAAAAATGATAGAACGTAGTGAGGTTGTGATGGTCGTGATGTAGTGTGACAGGGCCATAAGGAATTATGTGATGTTGGTTACTGATGTTACTTCTTGGAGTGCACTCAGGCTGTTTACACACATGTGAAAAACACGCAGATTTGGTTACGTTTGCGGATGGACATTTGTTTTGGAAAATTCCGTGCAGGGTGTTGGGACAGGTAGCATAGAACATTTCTGACTGACGTATTTGGCATCAAATTAGCAAACTGATTTTTTATGATTATTTTCCTATATAGGAGGCCGAATTAATATACAGTGATTTTTTCTTGATTTTTTTAAATTTACCAACAACGGGTCAATTTTTAATCAACATTAGGGTTCAATTTTAAAATATGAAATGATAAACAGTGTAATTATAAGATGTATAACATATTTAAGTCGGGATGTTCTTTTCTTTTTCTTCCTCTACCGCTCTCGGTTTTTTTTTTCTTTTTCTCTTTAGATTTGCCTATTTCTTTAGCTTAGTATGCCCAACAAGACCGAGAGTTAGATGAATGAATATGAATATGAAAATGATATTGTTTCACTGAAGATAATCATCAAATCACAAAGCAAACTAAACTTTTTAATGTCATAGCTTTGAAGAAAACTGTTCACTCATCTAACATTATTTTACGATGATAGAAAGATGCTCAAATTTTCATTTGATTATAATGAAAGCATTTGCGCAGACCTACCCATCTTATGGACCTACTTCTATGATTTATGGTAATCATATTTCCATATCATTTAGTAAATATCATGGATAATTCACTAGCATTACGACAATAATTTTGAATAGGAACAAAATCACACACTATTTATGAAATGTTGGACGTTTTATAAATACCGGTAATGATGAAATATTTGGGTTCTCAACAATAATGGGTATCGGTACATCAACAATACTTCTCATTACCAGCTCGTTAGAGTTATCGCGCTTTGATGACTCTTGTGCGTCATTGGTAAGAAAAAGCACAAGTTTCGCGAGCAAGTGCGAGATTACTGGGACATAAACGAAACGGTCATACCACCCCACCCCCTTTTTAAGAGTTAAAATACATGGTGTATTTTTAAATAAAATAACCATTGGTCAAACTGCATTTTTCAAATATTCTAACATAATCGTATTAAAAATGTTACATGTTTTTAAACTCCACCACACCTATTTTAAAAATTCCAAACAATGATGTTCTCTGTCCTAAATTCATCAATATTTTGTAATTTTCAAAATAGCTTATATGCAGTTTGGAAACGCATTAGCTGTGTTAATTAGTGTTATAAACGTCTTTAAAAATGCAGTTTGGCATATATAACTTGTTCTAAAATATGGAAATTGGGGGGGGGGGGGGTGTTCGTGTACGATTACCAAGTCCATGCCATATGAACCTGCCCTAATTGTATGATAAAATAGAGTGCCTTCATAGTCTGACAGATTAACTTTAAAAACCTATTAATCACATTAATTACAAGAAAAGTTCTTGTGTTGGATGTGCATATTGGTTTTTCCCTTCACAGTTCTTCTTGCGATTGATGCTTTATATCGGTCAGATTTGGCAGATTTAGTACCTGCACTCCCTCACATATTAGTTTAATAAGTTCGTCTGTTTTCTTGTAAGAATAATCAATTCCTAAATTTGACTTTAGAATATTAATCAGTGTTGTGGTTTGCAGTCGGTTATATATAATATGTATTTAATACCATAATTTATATTATGTATGCCTAAGTAATGTTTACGTATGTTGTCCCGGTAGCACGACTTTACACGCCTTTAATTTGAAGAGTTCCACTAATGGAAATGATAAGTATTGAAGAAAAAAAACATTAAGGGGAAGATCAAACGTTTAATGTTTGATAAAAAAAAAAAAACACATTTAATTCACATAGTTTTCTTCAAGACCCCCTCCCCCTTAAAACTTAATATGATTAATGTTCACCCAAATCGATTATCATGCAATAAAACAATAAAGCTGAATAACAATATATACATTTTCTAATATTTATTAACAAATGTAGTTTTTAAATGTCACTTTAAATGTTCATTAAAATGTAATAAAGCTATTTCTAAACATATGGATCACTTCAGTCTTGTTCGTTGTGCTGCAATATTTTTCATACATTATAATAAAATTGATATTGGATGAATGAAACTCGCATGAGTTTTCTTTAAACCCCACCCCTTCCCCCAAAATATTTGAATTAAGATTTTTATCAGACATTGAGCTTTTTGATCTTGTCCCAAATATCTAAGACCAAACCTGGTATCGTAAAATGAAATTATCACTTTCCATTTCGATAACAACAAAACAAAAAACAAAAAAACAAAAACGACCCCCCCCCCCCCAAAAAAAACCCAACAAAAACCGGATTCCCATCAGTACCCTCTATTCAATAGGGGATTTTCAAGTTCTTCCATGTCCGTGTTTATTCTGCATTTAGTCACTATTACGTCATACTTTTTTAGGCATGGTCATATCCGGTTTATCGCAGTTAACGTAAATATACAAAGTCTTGTGTAAGTGTATATACATGTAAGGGCCTACAACTTATTGAAATGGACAATGATTCTATGCAAGTATAATCGAACTAAAGATTTTTTTTGGTGATAGATAAGTGTTTCTTGTTACTTTTAGATACCGTAAAAGTAATATACAAAGGCTATGTGTAAGCTTGCGATTGGCCCTATAAACAAATTTGGAAACCCTTTCCAAAAATGTTGGTGTAGATACGTAAAAAGAATTGATCTCAAGCTCTTGAAAGTCAATCGCCGATTGGTAAAGAAAACTGACTGAATGACTGAGTTATTGGAAATCATCAATAAAATGGGGGGGGGGGGGGGGGGGGGGATTAAATGAGGACATATACCAGCTATTGAAAGTTATTATGTCATGATTTATCTTTATAAAGATTGGGCACCATTGGAATGAACGGCGACTTCAGCATTGCAAATCCGATAATGGATATATCGGTACTTCTGAGGCATGCACGTAGAATGTGGGAAGGGGAGGGAATGGTTCCCATTTTAACAACCATAACTTTCTATTATTTATATATACAAATAAAGATATATTTCGTGACACAACCACCAAGCCCAGATCCCCCCCCCCTCCTCCGACTTTTTATGGCAGCAGAAGTGAATGGTACGAATGCAATTTATGAAGTGAATCCATAATGTGTTCTCCCTACGAATCAAGTAATCATAATTTGGGGGGGGGGGATTCTTATGCAATATACATGATACGCTATCCCCCCCCCCCTCCCCCGGCCGACGTTGGCACGATAAGGAACCCTTACTGCTACGGCCCTGAGTGCTAAGTGTGGGTCTAAATCTGCGGTACTTAATCTAAAGCTGTTGGTGTCTTAAAATGAGAAATGAGTAAAAACTCCTCGACGAGTCGTAAAAATAATCAATCATTCATCCCCCCTCCCTCCTGAATTTTAAAAGGTGTGAAAATATACATCTAGAGGTATAATAAGTCGTATGTCACTACTTAACCTTCAGCCATGCATTTCAAATTTGAAAGATTTTAAATATTAGTCAAAAGAATATGTTAGAATTTGTTTGTTTTAATATGTTATATTTAGAGTACGAGTTTTCTACTGTATCGGAGATACAGGGCGGGGCTTAAGGCGAGAGCGACAGCTCGAGACGATCCCCGCCCTGTATCTTAGATACAGTAGAAAACGAGTATTCTAAATGACTTGTGACACGAACCCTAAACGAGTCAATGTTTGAATTTTAACACGATCCCTTGATTGATCAACCAATCAGATAACTTTAGTCAATTGATCACGCGTGTGAAAGTATCAGAGAGCGCGGAAATTTCAGCCAGGATGGAAGGTAACCCTAGGCGTGGTGGCGAGTTCGATCTTGGATTTGATTTTGACTTGGGTCTGCCACCAATTGACGAGTATTTGATCAATAAAATTGATGATATTACGCTATCGCAAGTATGTGAGGCTTTGGAATCGGAAAATGTTGTGTTTGAAGGATTGCTGGATCTCTCATTATCCCCCCAGACCCTTGATACTGGCGCCATGGAGATCGATAGGTCTAGTGCGGAACGGGACGAAAGTCGTTTTGGTCCACCGGTGAGTGATGTTGAGATAAAGAATTTGATTAAAGACCAAGAAAACGTGAACACAAAAAATAACACTAAATGGGCAATGACTTTGTTCGAGAAATGGCGTGCCAGCAGAAGGGGAAAATATTCCCGAGCTATATCAAATGATGTCACAGCAAATGAGTTTCTGGTTAGGACGATTCGTTATGGAGGCGCGGAAGAGGGATGGCACTGAATATCCGCCAAGATCTATTTACCTGATACTGTGCGGACTTTTACGATTTTTAAAGGATAATGGCGTTTACAACAAGAATTTCCTAGATGAGACTAATGGAGAGTTCGCCGAATTCCGGAAATTAGTTGACGCAAGGATGAAATCCTTAATAGACAAAGGCTTGGGATGTGATGTTAAGCAGGCAGACCCTGTTCTACCACAAGATGAGGAAACACTGTGGCTAAAACATGTGTTTGGAAGAGAAACGGCTGAACAGCTGCAACATACCGTATTCTTTTATGCGTGTAAAATATTTGGACTTCGGGGACATGATGAACACCATGATTTACATTGCGAGCAATTCAAGATCAGCGAGGATAGCCATGGGAGATACATCCAGTTCACGGGGAGGGCCACGAAAACTTATAAAGGTGGCTTAAGACACCTTAATTAGCAGTCTAAAAACCTTAAACACCATTCTCCGCCTGGTAAGTGCTGTGTTAAATTGAATGTTGCAATTTCTATTTTTATTCATACAATGAAACTTCTTATTATTCATATCTTTGGTCAAGATTACAATTGTCTGTTAGAATCTTCGATTATGAAAACAAAAGCATTAGTTTTGGTTGCAACCCCACCCCCACCCCAAACCATACACACACAAATGTTCGGACAGTTAAGTTGAATTTATTTTATTTATATTGTAGGAGATCGTTGCATTGTTGACTACTTAGAGCTGTATTTGGGGTCACTGGGGGATACCGGTGCATTTTACCGACTACCACTACCTCCCACAGATGAAGCTCAGATACGTTTCGGTCAACAGTTGGTTGGGTAAACAAGCTAAAGACATTTATGAAGACAATTGCTGAAAAGGGTGGATTGAAAGGAAATTTCACAAACCATAGTGGTAAACGTAAATGTGCTACACAATTGTACATGAGCGGCGTTTCTGAGCGGGAAATCATGCGACACACGGGTCATAGATCCGAGAAAAGTGTAAGAAAATACAAGCGGAGTAGTGAACAAATAGGAAGTGGAAGTGTCAAAAATTTTGGATCCACCCCAGAGCAAATCAGTGTCTGTGAAATCAGATGTTGAGCCCCCGCTGAAGAAAGTGAAATGTGAACATGGAGAAGTTCGTATTTTGCAGGACCTTGCTAACTCAAACAAGGCAGTTTTTGCCAATTGTAATTTTAATTTCAGTATAAAAAAAAAGGATTGTTTAGACATTTTGTTTTCGTTCAGACTCTGTTGTCATTTATGTCAAATAGCTGCATTAAAATTCATGCAAGTTTTTCTTCTATTAAAAGTTGGCAGTAATCCAAGTATTTCTGTGCTGTATTAAAGATATTCTTGCAATACAGAACACTTGCGTCCTCATTTGCATGAGACCCGCCCCTCACAAGTGTTCAGTATCACAGTTATAACATAGTTTATTTCTGTACTAAATGCTACCAAATCGTGTCACAAATTCATTTATTCTTGTCAAGAATTTTAGATAAAGTAGTGTGAAGGCATCTTTTCTGACTACCCCCCCCCCCCCCCTCCTTCCCTGAAAAACTATGCTACGTGCCTGTTTTCCCCTCTTGCGTAAATCCGTATTACATCCCTCTGCCACACACCAATGGCACTGGTACTTAAATTCGGTATCAAAACCACTGAGTGAAATAAATGAACGAACTCGTCTGATTGTTAGCTAAACCGGAAGAAAGCATGCCTAAAAAATTGCCAAATCACGTGACTTAGGTAGATTCTAAAACACAAAATACGCAGGGAACGGAAGAACTCGAAAAAACCCTATTATTATATCACCCCTCACATGTAAAACGCAATATACCTTTTAACATGGTGAGACGTGTCTGTACAATCGTCATTGATGAAACCAGAAGGAAATAAAAACATTTCTATGAAAACAGAAATATGTGATATATTTAATAGATGCCGATGTTGAAAAGGCCGAATCCATACCTAACGCAGAACTTCGGAATTCTAGAAGATCAGGAACCCAGGATGAAATAAACAAACAAATTCCCCTTGTAGTAACTCACAATCCCCGTAATATAAAAATGAACTCTCCTGTGAAACATTGCTTCCCGATTTACAATAATTCAAAAACCTAAAGGACCTCTTTGAACTAAAGCACACTGTCTACAGTCGACGTACACCTCCAAACCTAAGAAAGATACTAACGAAAGCCCGATTTTCATCTGGTGAAGAAAAACTTACAGACTCCAAATGAATGGATCCCTGTTGAGGTACCTGTCAATATTTAAAAACCAGGAGATTCATTTACTTAAATGTAACAAAACGTTAACTATGCATACTATTGTGTCGTGCATATCCAGAAATTTAATACATTGCATGATTTGTACTTCCTGCGGAGTAACTATATAGGACAGACCGGGACAAAACTAGCCGACCGTGTGAGAGTCCACAAACAACAAATACGGGAGACTCGTCCGTCAGGAATCAGGGCCGTAAGTAGGGTTCTAAATCAGGGGAGGCAGGGGATTGGGGGCCGCCGATTGACTTTACGACTGAAAATGACACTTTTTAAATCCCAATTTATCATGTTTGTGTTTCATTTGTACTATGTAAAGAATCGTAATATGGTGTCAAAGACAAAGGTGCTTGTCTTCATTTTAAACATATATCCTATAATATAACATTTATATAATTTTATTTTCTTTTTTGCCAAAAAATCAGACGAGGCAGTTGCCTCGTCTGCCTCATCGGCAGTTACGGCCCTGGGAATACACCATACAGTGAACATTTCGATTTATGCACCAATGGAAACTTTAATATTTCCGTTTTATCAAGTTTTAGAAAATAGAGAATACTTACGGAGAGGAAAAGATGACTATTTTGTGAAGTAATTGTAAAGTAATTCAAACCTAAATTGAATATAAATTAATTATTATAACTTGCATGTTATATTTCAAGTCATTGCTTTCTTTTTGGCGCCTTATTGACTTTAAATTGCGCTAATTTAGTATATTGCCCTTGTGACATCACAATAACGACGTCTTAACTACAATGTCATAACAAGTATATTGTACTCTTTTTGTAAAAGTTGTTACACTCTGAAGAGCTGAACTACACGGCGAAAGTGCTAAGTGAAAGGTGAAGTTAACGAACACTGATCAATCTCACAACTCCCAAAGCAATACAATATAGTACGCAAACACGGACCCCTAGACACACCAGATGTGGGATCAGGTGTCTAGGAGGAGTAAGCATCCCCTTTCGACCGGCCACACCCGCCGTGAGCCCTATATCCTGATCAGGTTAACGAAGTTATCTGTAGTCAAAAACAGTGTGCCAAGAACGGCATGAAACACGTCAGACAGCATTTGACCCAATGATATGTTGTATTGACGAACTAGTTCGTTATAACGACCATATAATTTACGAAATTGTGGCTTCAGTCGAGATTGTTGAAAAAACTGTGTGGATGTGGGTGTGCTTGTACCCTTACCTGTTCCGTTTTCGGACTCGTTCATCTTTCTCTGTTTGAACTAAAAAATTTAAAAGGTTACCATAAATGCATCGCACTTATATATCAATATATCACTGCATTTTAAAACATCGGAATTTGTAAGAAGACTTTTGTGATTTGCAAGATTAGTTATACCAACCCTAGTCGCCCGTGGGGATTCGTGTTAGAATAGGTTCTCAGTACCCCTTGTTAGCCGTAGGAGATTATTAATTGGGCGTTCTTTCGGATGAGATCGCAAAAAAGCGAGGCTCTGTGTCTTAGCAGTCCGGAATGTCTCACTGATATTGAGACTTCACCAGTTATAGGTGAAGTAGGACAAATTTAGACCTATAGGTGGCGCTTACGACCAAAACAGTGAGGGTTATTTAACGTGCCAACGCCTGTCGCGACAAGGAACCTCCGTTTTTAAGCTCATTTCCGAAACACCGGTGATTCTAACTTTTAAATGCTAAGTGTTTTGGCGTATGAGCAATTGTTACCTATTTCAAAGGCTTATTAGGTTTGATGCGACCATAGCACAAGCGGAGCTCAAATTCAATACACCCCGGTTACGATTGATTGATTGATTGATTGGCGTTTTCCGCCACACTCAACAATTTTTCAGTTATCTGGTAGCGCCCAATTTTTCTTGGTGGATGAGAGAACCCAGATACAATATACCTGAGAGGAGATCACCGGCCTTCCGAAAGTAAACTGGGAAACGTTCTCACTTACCGGATGAAATCTAATGATGACAGAATACAGTACTTATTCATCCTATTAAAAAAGGCTAACGACCCCCTCCTAGTATTTCTCATATATCAAACAATCCAGACTTTAACTGAACATGAGGCCATGTCAATCAATCGAAGAAATTATTATCAAAGTGAATGAAGTCATATATTAAGTAAGTATAGTTTCTGTGGAAACGAGGGGGTTGTTTATATTCAGTCTTTCTATCCCCCTCGTTTCTGTCCAAGCCTTCATAAAGTATGTGGGAAATCAGTCGCGCTTCGGTTTGAATTTATTTCAGCTTACATTAATGATGTGAATCGTTCGAAAACTTACATAAATCAATTCATGAATGATTTTGCCGCAAGGGAATACAATTGAAACCATTCAATTCCACACGAAAGCAACGATAATCGTCGTGATTTCAAACACAACAGCCTTTTGCTGTCAAATTCGCCTTCATGATAAACAATGACTTCAGCGCATGCGTCACTTCATTTTCTAAAACAGCTAGAGGCCCAAGAGGGGTGACATGAGTTACTATTAGTAAATCGCACACAAATCTAACCTTTTCCAGTTTATTTCTCATCACACGCATTGCATTTCATATCTGTGAATGGACTTATTCTTCTGAATATGAAAATAATGAATTACTGGAAACAAAATAAGTTAAAAAAAATGTAATTGGGAATTTAAAAAATATTTAAAAAAGACCACACAAAGGTGCAAAGTGGGCAGTGTGTACTGCATTCCTGAAATGGGATTAAATATTATTAGAGGAACCGCATCTCATGTGTCTATTTTCCCCCTCCCCTTTATATTCATTCATTTCTATTTTCGTATTTTGTTATTACTATATTTATTCATTATACCTTCTTTTTTTAAGGGCGGGGGTGGGGGGGTGGGGTGGATCTTCTTATAGGGAATTTCATACCATGAATTGCAAAACAACAAATCTATGACAGAACAACAAACCTGTGACAGAAGAACTCTATCTGTTTATACAGACTGTTAAACTGCAAATCAATGAAGGTGGTTAATTTCAGTCCACTTAACATTTGTTGGCGGATCTCGACAGGGGGGGGGGGGTGCACGGGCTGCAATCCTCCTTTTGATTTTGGAGAGAGAGAGAGAGAGAGAGAGAGAGAGAGAGAGAGAGAGAGAGAGTTTATTTATGCGGGGAAATGACTTTTAATCGCCCACGTCTCTCCGACACGAGGTCAGCGCTTGGAAACAGTATTGGTCAGTCGTAGATTTAGTTGATACCAAGTGGAATGCTTGTCGGAATTCAATAAAGATATTTTCCAACCTGCAGAAATTATAATTCTTCATCGGCTGCACCTTACCCGTTACCAACTGCAAACCAGAAAGATCCTTTTCAGTTCAACACTTACTTGTAAAGATGTACTTTACGTTCCACAATGGGCAAGGAGAGACTTTCTGGAGTGTCATTAATGAATGATTACCCCAATATCCAGCTGGACATTAATTATCTAACAAAGAGATTCATTCACATGCATTCGAAATAATCAATTGAACTCTTTTAGGGAAAATTACAAATCATCAATGCTGGATCAAAACTTAATTAATATTTATGGGGGGGGGGTCGAAACTCCTGCAAGTTTATGCGATCCGACATCGATATTCATGTACACTGATTATTATTTTCAACATAATCAAATTTTGTTTTAAGGGGGAGGGGGTGTTGATGAAGACTAAGTGAATTAAGTTTTTTGTCAGATATTAAACATTTATCAATGAATATTGTAAATATAAACGTTAGTCATATCTAATTCTGTTTCAAAGGATGTTTTAATCGGTAATTAACTTATAAAACTGCAAACATACGATAAAAAAAGTACACTGTACAAAACACATACCATGGTATTAACAACTGTCAACAGATCCTCTGGTTCATCCTCTTTGAAAATCTATATTCCCGCCTGATATTATGGTCGAGATCAATCAAAACAATATTTAATCCCATACATTTCAAGACTTCTGTTTATCTTTTTTCTTTCTTTTTTTTTAATTATTATTATTTCTTTTTTTCTTTCTCTTTTTTTTGTTTTTGTTTTTTGTTTTGTTACAACAACGACATTTTTGAAAACAAACAGCACAGCAAAAACAATATGCACATTTATTTAAGACAATAACGAAGTTGCGATTACATATACATTACGTACATTTTCTATTTTTCATTTCAACAAACACTTAGAATAATTTATGTAGCAACTTCCTTTTTATCTATATTGTTTTCTGTATTTTCAAATTCAGAAAAATATGTCCATTCACAAAAATACGATGAAAAAATAAACTAAAAAAGTTACCGATGGAATTACACACCCTGAAGCGTGATACACCTCCAATGTGTTTCGTTGCGTTCCGAGCAAACCGTCCACCGTTCCGGGTAAACCACGTCCATACAAACGTGCAGATAGTTCAAACCACGCCCTTAAAATCGTACAGACCGTGCGATTCATTTCGGTATGTGATGTAGGACAAGTGTACACAATTATTTCAAAATGTCTCTTAGACGGACTTTCAATACTGGAAATCTGCAAATCGATAGACAGTTTTTACAAAAACCACCAAGCAGTTACCATTTTAACACTCTTGATAGCTTTTAAGAAGTTCAAAGACATCACATATCTCTGCCCGCGGTAGTTTTATTTATTGGATATATGAATAATTTATTTGTCTTGTTACATTTGTATGATTAATTTTCTCTTTTTAAATAAAAATGCATTTAAGAAAATTGTTTATCAGAACTGTCTGTTTAATGCAAAGACCGACCTTTTCTACGCAAATTCCAGGATGCTTTTTTTTTACCACAATAGAGATCAGCTAATTCGGGTATTTGAAAGTAACATTCGTACAGAAGGTGTGAATGTCGGCGGGGGCGATTGAAATATGACAAAAGAGGTGTTTATATATTGTATCTGTAAAATAAATGCAGTTTTCTTTAGGTTTAAAACTGAGACAAATACAAAAATCTAATTAAAATTAGGTGAATATCCGATCGCATACACGCATACATAGCTGAGGAATATCTTGATCATTAAAGTATTTATTCTTATTTTGTTTTATTTATTAATTTATGTACTTGATATAAACACATTAGCTCTCCTCAAAGACAGATGTTGATTAATCCTATACATTTTATGTGCGTGTATAACAACACATAGAATGATTTTCAAAAACCTTCTCCTCAGTCAAGACTGAAACATATTCTCGGGCAGGAAAGGGGGGGGGGGGGGTGCAGCTACATGTAGACATCGTATGACCCAGTCGACTAGATCCCGTAACCTTAGATGAGAAGGAAAAATACATAAAAAAAGACAAAAATCAAAATATGATTGAAATAGATTGAGAAGTATGTGAAAGGTGAAGATAACGAACAGTGATCATTCTCTGATAAATCCTACAAGCAATACAAAATAGATAATTTGGCAAACACGGACCCCTGGACACACCAATGGTGGGATCAGGTGCCGAGGAGGAGTAAGCATCCCCTGTCGGCCGGGCATACCCGCCGTGAGCCCTATATCCTGTACTATTCCATATACGCTTATTCGTAGATGATACCTCTTTATTTGCAATTGTTGACAACGGTATTTTACATCCAATATAATCTCTCACTTGTTACCTTGGCAAAATCAAAGATAGGTCTAATGCCCGGTCTATTGATTATAATGCAGTAAACAATCTAAACTTATATTTCACAAGGGAAAAAAAACACGTCTATTTCCTGACCCGACATTGGCTCGGATGGTGATACACTAAAGCAACAAAATAGTAATGTGTACCTCCCATGACTCCAATTCCAGCATGATGACACCTAGTCTAATCATATTACATATATACAAAGCATATAAGATGTTACACGTATTAAAGCTGTATGGTCCGAATTACAATATTTTTTTTCCATCTCGTAAAAACGCTATTAAATCATTGCACGTATGTAGTTATGAGACTGTACGACATATCATGAATTATATCACCTGTTTTAACCCAAATAATTTGAATTTAAATCGATGTTTACAAATAACCGCGTCACTCTGCCATTTCGAGTGACAGTCACGTGACCAGTTCAAACTTTCAGATCACCGGTGATCTTATCTGTGTAAAGCTGTGTATTTTGTTATAACAGTACCGTACCATAAGTTTAATAGAAATAAAAATATCAAATACCTCTTAGTAATTCGTTGTTTTACGCTCTTTCAGCCTTAAAACTAGACAGTTGCGTATGAGTTAATACATCATGTTGGGATTACCCTGACGCGCGTGGGTCTATTTATAGAGTCTGTTATGGGATGATTTATATATGTAGCCACTATATTTACTTTCTAAATACTATTCGCACTGTTTTCTTTTACATGCAGACGTTTCCAAGCATGTACTTAAGTGAAAGTTAATAACTTTATAAAGTAATTAATCTGCTTTAAAGTAATTATGTACAAGAATAATACATGAACATCGGGTCATACAGCTTTAAGTTTGCTAAAACACACATATATTTTTTGCGAAGACAAAAATCATATATGTACAAAACGTGTTCACTAACCATGACAAGTCCGTGTAACTTAAACGAGTATTACAATGGCATTAGTTCCATAGGTTGTTTCCATGGGTTATCTAAACTTGACTAATATTATGTATACACATTACAACTGGAGTTTTACGAATAGGCTTACATTTACAATCGATGGCTGACATTTACAATCCAAAGGGATCGTCTCAAACTACAGAAAATAGACCGAAAGAAATACATGCAGTTGTATACATAGACTGCTTCAGTAAAAACGCAAAAACCGACGATTATATTTATTAATAGGGTATGGTAAACGCCTTAGCAAGTCTTATTCTCTCTACACTCGTTCGACATTTTCGCAATTCACTACTCGTTTTGACTTTTAATCAACTCAAATGTTAACTGCGAATGTGAAGCTGAGAAATGCATAAAGGGACCCAGAAAATTGCCATAAAAAGAAAACATTACTGTATATCATAAGCGTACCACAGCTCAATCAATTTAATCAGACGAACTCAAGTCATCCTGACATTTTCAAATGTGTCATCAATCCTGAAAACTTAAAAGTTCTCTATACATTATATTTTGGAGCAAAGCTACCCCATCCACCCATACATACATACACATACATTTACCTTTGGACAGCAGTTCTATATTAAACCTAAAATTTGAGGGAGTTGGCTTGTCAAAATGTAAAACTTATACGGTACCAATTTTGATGCACCAGATGCGCATTTCGACAAATAATGTCTCTTCAGTGATGCTCAACCGAAATGTTTGAAATCCGAAATAACTATGAAGTTTTAGAGCTAAATATAGCCAAAAACAGCGTGCCAAAAAAGTGGAGCCAAATTCGTCCAAGATATATTTTGTCATAATTCCCCCTAATTTTTTAAAAACAATGTTACGTCTTTGTACACCCCTCTTTCGTGTTGAAACTCTAAGTCTAAATATGAAGACAATCAACGATATTTATGGTAACTCAGCTTTCCTTCATTTAGGGTTTACCCTTTTTTCACAGATTCATGACACCCCACACATGAAAGGTGAAATCAACAAATAGTGATCAATTTCACAAATCCCAAAAGGAAAATAAAGAGTTGGGCATACACGGACCCATGGACATACCAGAGGTGGGATCGGGTGGCCAGGAAGAGTAAGCATCCCCTGTCGACGGGTCATACCCGCCGTGAGTCCTATGTCTTGATTCGGTAAACGCATGCATAAATACATATTTACATATACAGGGTTGATGCTCGAAACATGCAAATTAGCCCCAACAAAAATCGATTTCTCCCTGGTATAGTAATATATATTGTACGTTATCGATATAAGCATTTAACATGTGGTTGTCTTAAATACCAAATCCCTTAGGGGTCCGGAATAGAATAGGTGAGACCAGAAAAATCAACGTCCGTGTCACAACTGGTGTGGCACAATAACGACCCGTCCCTGAAAAAAAAAACTATATGAGCACCGACATAGGTTTAAATTTTGCAACCCTTCACCGGTAATGACGATGTCTCCATACGAGTGAGAAAGTCTCAAGTGGAACGTTAAATAATATACAACAACTGAATGCCGTAAAATCTTTGAATTTTGCAAATGCCTCTCCCAATATTTGGAGTTGGCCACTTTAAATTGTAAAAGTCAGTCATCGATTGTAAAAGCAAGTTTCTTTGTAAAACTCCACTAGTAGATAAGTAGATAGATAGATAAATAGATATATGTAGATATTTAGATCTAAAACTTCATAGTTATTTCGGATTTCAAACATTTCGGTTGAGCATCACTGAAGAGACATTATTTGTCGAAATGCGCATCTGGTGCATCAAAATTGGTACCGCATAAGTTTTACATATATAGACATACTAACAGACAGATAGAGAGTAGGGTAATAAAACTTAGACAATGTCGATTGAGTTTACTCGAATAATTCCTTTACTTTGTCATGAGTATAACATTATGGCAAAATATGTTATACTAGTGTATATAATGCCTACTGATTTTTAATAATATATGCCAGTTTACGTTTGAAGAAAGAAATATATAGATATTCAGTTTACCTTTATCAAATAGATACCTAAATACCAGTACTTACATATTCTTTGCAGCGTGATCTCCAACGGGTTTTAACACTTATGATCATCATTGACCAGATATATATATATATATATATATATATATATATATATATATATATATATATATATACTTTTCAGTGTCATAACTTAGGCGGAACTTCTACCATGGAGCACAATTAGAATGTCCTTACATGGGCATTAAACAGCATTTTCGTTGAAATGTATTTTGTAAGTCATACGTTTAACTTTTTATTTATGTAAGCTCAGATTTGTGATAATAAGAAAATAATGAAACGATGGGACATACCCAGAAAGATTGCTATCACAGCATATCATTTTCTTATGTCTTTATTTTACCAATAAATATATATAGCTATAGAGTTACACAAGATCCAACCAGTCTAAAAACCCTAGCAAATCAGATTTCAAATCGTAGTTCTGCCTATAATTTGCGTTGGAACATTGCTCAAGTGTTCTTCATGTTCGTTTTGGTAAATGGATTAACACAGTCTGCAGCCAAAGTATATTTCTCTAAATGTTAAGCATTTATAGAGAAAGAAATTGAGTAACTATAAAAATCACGAATGCTCTAGCATTATCTTTAATCATATGATCTTTGATCACATCTTGACTTAATCCAATAAAAATACCCTTGATCAAAATATCACTACTTCGATTGAGTAAACTTGACTAATTGCTTTACTTCTTCAGGACTAGTTTTTAAAAAAAAAGCAATGCACTTATTCAACATTTCATACAATGAAACGTCTGACAAAATTTTGATGATGTATAGAAATACACAATTACAATATTTTTTAAGTGATTGTGAAGTTTTGGTTACTTGAGAAGTACAGTGTTAACCGAGGCGACTCGAGGTAACCAAAACTGTAACGATTATTGATAATTAACAAACGACATGTATATACTACTGTATTACAGGGTGTTTTGTGCCTTTAAAAGGATGTCCAAGCTGTCAGTATAAAGCATTTAGACTGGTTTTATTTTTTTAATTTCTCGAAGGAAGGCACGAGAGAATTTTTGTCGGGGCAAGCACTTTGTCTTAAAACACAAAACAAAAACAAAACCCCACCAAAATCACGCCAGACAGCATTAGACCCAATGATAGGTTGTATTAGCAACTAGATCGTTATAACGACAATGAAAGGTGAAAATAACGAACAGTGATCAATCTTATAAGTGCTATAAGGAATACAAAATAGATAGTTGGACAAACGCGGACCCCTGGGCACACCAGGGGTGGGATCAGGTGCCTAGGAGGAGTAAACATACCCTGTCGATGGAATTTGCGAAATGCTGACTTTAATCGATACTCTTGAAACCCCTGTACCATCAACATGTTTGTCAGTAGTTTTCCTCAATTCAAAATATAAATATATGTAGTGACACTAAGTGGGAACGTTTCTTGACAATTAGTTCCGACGTTTCTTATTACCGGTGTTATTTGTTCTTCAAATTGTATGTATGTTTTTTTTCATATTTGAAAACGTATTGTAGGTGACGATATTTTTAATATATAATTTATTATCCACTGGTGGACCGTGGGGACTCCATCTGATAATTTGTTCTTGTCGATTTGTCAACACATAGGATTCAATGTTTATATATATATATATATATATATATATATATATATATAGATATATATATATATATAATTCAATAAAAAAAGCAGTAAAATATACAGTCGTTTGTTAAATATATTTTGGAACTGTATATTTTCCTGCTTTTTTTTATTGAATTATTTATTTTGACTGTGTGATATCAACTCTTTCCATTTGGATTATATATATATATATATATATATATATATATATAGTTGAAATGTAATAAAATATGAATATTCAGAATGATTTGTTTTATCAAGGGGCGGAGTAAGGCTATGGGTGTATATATTGGCAATAGGAAAAAGTGGGTTTACTGTATATACACGATGGTTGAAAACAACGCAATCGTAGTGTATAGAACTACAGCTATGGTACAAGGATTCATGCACAATACAGGGTAAATATTATATTCTGATACTTCCCCTGATTGAAGATAGCTGATCGGCACGGGCTAAGTGTGTCGCAATCTGTACAATGGACAATGGTATTTACTGTTGGAATGCAAATGGAGTTTATCGTTTTGTTTCATGGATTATGCAAATAAAGGGAGTTTTACTACTACTTAGTATTTTCGACAAGTGTACACGTACATCTGCGGTCCTTTACAGATATTACGAGTAGACCCAGGTAAATAGTCGTCCGCAAACGATGCGTTTTCATGGCGAGCATACATGTCATTTTTATAAGTACAGTAGTATTTATGTATTTGCCTTTTACTTGAAGCAATTGTGAATGGTATAGATTGTATACACTTTGCTTATTCCATTTTATCAATAGATAATAGATGAAATATCTTTCCGCGTTTTTGTGTAGTTTTGACATATTCACTGCAAATGTACGCACATTCACGTAAAGAAAAGGCATTCTATAGATATTTATCCAAAGCTTTTCGAATGATTTACTACTGTACGATATGTTTATTATAATTTTGAGCACTGCGTGGTGTTCCAAAACGTGATTTCATTTCTTCTTGATGTCCTATAAATTAGTATCGGAGATGTACGTGTTACCTGTCGAAGCTACCCGCACAGGTAAATCGAAGACACTGATGTGAAGTGAAGCGTAGCAAAACTCGTCCCCTTATATACCATGCGAACCCTGATACATATAACAATAGAATATCCAACTAATATGGCGGATTAGCAGAGAAATATGGCGGACAAATAGAATTACACTATATTTATTAATTCATGTCAGCTTTAAGAAAGATCTTACGCTTAAGAGAAAAAAGTATGCCAAGACGTACACACACAATTAGCGAATTTGAAAGTTTGTAATATCGCAGACATTATTTCCACCATTATCAAATTCCTTTTCTTGATCAAATGAATAATCGTCAACCGCAAAACGATATCCATTTACTTTCTCCCCTTCACTATCAGAATCCATATCTTGCAAAAATAAAACCAGATAAATGTATACACATATAGCCAAGTTGTATGTTGAAATCTAGTCATTTGTGTGGGATAGATAATTTTGCCACCTTTAATATATTATATCCGTACTGTATAAAGATAGTTCGAGTATATTATTGTCGTCCTGATCCGTCCGTCTTTCTTCTTCCTCAGATTCCTCTTTTATTTTAAGCAGTAACCAATCAATGTTTTGGAATATGATAGATGGTGTCCTGTAGATGTGCAATAAGAGTTTGGAATTTTCATTTTTATCCTAGGGGCCATAGGAAGTGGGAGTAAAAAGGACATGTTTCTAACCAAACACAACCCCATGCTTTCCGGTGATGTTTGAACGTACATGATGTAGTACATATTTTATCAAAAATAGGAAAGATTAATTAGAAAATCCTGGAAGTTTGTAAGTTATTATTATTAATTGATATAAAAATTCAAGGGATAACAACTTTACACATTGATGGAAATCAAAACGAACAAAAAATAACAGGCAATAGATCACAGATTGACTTCGTTGAACTAATGCATGGAAACATCACAAATGGCTAAATCAAGGTAGGGGTAAAGTCAATAAAAGGAATCTGTATAGAAAAAAAAATTGAATAGGAAAACTAGATATCTAAACTGAACATTTTTAGTTACTATCAAGCAATATCAAAATTGATAAGAACAATTTACACACTGATGCATAATGGAACATACAACAGAAAATAGCACAAACAATACACTACAAATTGGATATACAGCACAGATAGGCTAAACTAAGGTAAACTCAAAACATGGCGGGTGTGACCGGTCGACAGGGGATGCTTACTCCTCCTAGACAACTGATTCCACCTGTGGTGTGTCCAGGGGTCTGTGTTTGCCCAACTATCTATTTTGTATTGCTTAAAGGAGTTATGAGATTGATCACTTTTCTTCACCTTTCATGGAAACAGAGTTACGAAACATACAGCATAAACAAAAAGCAATAAGAACAGACATACACATACATGTATTACAGCACTTAACATCAATGACATACATCATATACAATCTCGGTTGAGCATCACTGAAGAGACATTATTTGTCGAAATGCGCATCTGGTGCATCAAAATTGGTACCGTAGAAGTTTTACAATATGACCCCTGGGTCGAGGCCTCTGCTGGTGGACTGTTAGTCCCCGAGGGTATCTACAGCCCACTAGCTAAGTACTTAGTTACTAGCTTGAAAATACGGATGTATACTTAATTGCTGGGATAAGATTTAGAAATTCATTCCAAAATTAAGGATGATATCTCCCTCGTGCATAGCTCTGATCCTTGGACGAATTTGGCTCCAGTTTTTTTTTTTGGCACTCTAATTTTCCTTTTAGCTCTTACAAGTTTTCTGTCATTTCGAATTTCCACAATTTCGGCTTGAGCATCACTGAAGAGACATTATTTGTCGAAATACGCATCTGGTGCATCAAAATTGGTACCGTAGAAGTTTTACATACAAGCACAATTAAGGAATAAAGCAAAAGGTGTAATAAATACATGTATGAATTTTCTGCAGTAGAAAGGATAAGAATTTTTTTTCTACAGGAACTGCAATTGCAGCCCTTGCCGTTCCAATGGAATAGTAAGGATTTAAATTGATCAAAATTACTTGTGCCAATAAACGTTTGTGGGAAGCTATTCCAACGGTACTGCTGCAGCATACCTGTGCGAACTGTGATGTTCTGACTAATGGAATCTGTAAAATATTGGTGTAACGAAAATCCACATTTCTACTCTTTGATCGTGACTAAATCTTAAAAGCATGGAGATGCATTGTCATTTATGATTCTAAAACTTTCTAAAGCTATAGTACAAATTGTTCTTACTTGTAGTGATGGTATTTTTGCTTTTTCTAAAAGTTCTTCATAACTACAAACATAATTTTCATATACAAATCTTAAAGCTCTTTCTTGTAAGTTTTATTATCTTACTAGTGTTAAACTCCGAACAATAAACGCAAAGACAGTGTACAAAAATTGAAATCTGATATATCAGTATTGATCTATTGTGTTACCTTTCTACATATATTTGAAATGTGTATATTTGGGTTAAATATGGAAAAGAAGAATTTGGTACATTGTCAGAATGGATGAAAAGTATAAAAGGAATTTAAAATCCCGCATTAGACGTATGAAATCAAAAGTACGTACCATGTATCCTACTGTGTTTTGTAAACCAGAAGTGGTAAAAGAATTATATAGGTTACATGAGGATTTTGTTTTGGTTCCAGCTAACAAAGCTTGTAACAATATTATCTTTGTTTGTAAGGCTCCATATTACAACTGTATTTTAAACGAACTTGGCATTAATTTTACCTTTGGTAATCGTACTTACAGTCCCTGAAACGTTCTACTTTCCCACTTGAACGGTGAACACACGGTGAGCGAACGGTGAACGCATGGTGAACGCATGCAGAGCGAACGCTGAACGTATTTGGTGAACGGTGAACGCAAAGTGAACGGTGAGCTCACAGTGAGTGCAAATAGTCTATTTATTCGGAATACTTCGGATTTTCCTCTTGATTGTACTTATTTTATAATCAGTAGGGAATACACATAGTTATATAAATAATAATAATTAAAAAAAACACGATTCGTGAACTGCATGTTCTACAGTTCTGAATACATCTGTATTTTCACTCTAAACAAAGCATAGTACATTTTTGTGCAAGTACTGGATGTATATTTCTTATGAAGTGATCTCA
The DNA here is from genome assembly GCF_947568905.1 of Ostrea edulis. Classification (NCBI taxonomy): domain Eukaryota; kingdom Metazoa; phylum Mollusca; class Bivalvia; order Ostreida; family Ostreidae; genus Ostrea; species Ostrea edulis. The sequence goes on from NC_079166.1 coordinate 6,123,106, forward strand.
TCAATGCACGCAGCAATAATACACAAACAAAAGAAAATGTCTCATGTACATTGTTTACAGTATTACATGCACAGATACATGTATACATGAAAAGTAGAATTTTTTTTATAGTATTTAGAATTCTTGACGTTTTCATAAATCATGAATATTGGTGTGTCATATCGGTATACCATATGCATTACATTTGACTAAAGATACATATATTTAAATTCTTAGTAGATGAGCATATACCATGTATGTGAAATAGTCTAGTAATTAGTACTGAAGCCACATTCAAAATTTACAGGTGTACATGCATGACTTCAGAATTTACGAGCGCGGTCGTTTGGATTACGAGGGCGAGTCAATAAGTAACTAGCGTAACGTATTTCCGGTTGGTATCCCCCTCTTCTTTTTCGATATAATTGCCATCTAGTGTGATGTACTTAGACCAACGGTGTAGTACCATTATCTCAGAACTGAAAATTTCAGGGTCCTTTCCATTGATACATTCCTCAACTGCCGTCACGACTTGTTTGTCAGACTGGGAATTACGTCCACGGATATCCCTTTTCAAGTTCGGGAATAGGAAGAAGTCTCTAGGAGCTAGGTCAGGGGAATATTCAGGATGTAATCTTAATTTATACCCGTTTCGCTTTACAGCATCCATTGCAACTTTGCAAATGTGGACTCTCGCGTTATCCTGTTGCATCAAAACACTTTGAGAAAGTTTACCTCGGCGTTTTTCCAGGATGGCGGTTCTCAGCTGGTCTAGCAAGTTTATAAGACTCTCTTATGAGTAGTCATGAAATATAAGGTGATTCCACCCGAGGGTTGCAAAAAAGCTGTGAAACCCGAGGTTTTAGCGCTTTTTTGCACCCGAGGGTGGAATCACCTTAATACCGAGCGAAGCTCGGCCCGTCCGCGAAGCAAGGTTCTAAAGGTAACACATATGTAAAAGAAAAAAGTCAAAATCAGCAAAAGAAAAAGAGATAATCTCTATATACGTTCACTGAAATTTTCGTGATCCATATGGGCGCCGCCATTAATTTTTTCATTACCTGCTTCAACAGTTATTCGTGTTTTATTTTGAATGCCAATAATAGAAGACTCTAACGTGCAATTCGTAATATAAACACTCAGTTTGTTCAAAGTGAATAGTATAATTATCATTGTAACAGGTTTTAGCAAATAAATACATAAAAAACCGTAATACGACTAAATAGATGAACGAGTTCATGAGTTTCTTATAATATACGATAAAATTACGGTTACTTTTTTACCATTTTGAATTTATTGGTTAATTTTGTTTAGTTTTAACGGCCTTTTTCATTGCATACGGAATGTATTATTGTTGTTTATAATTGTTTGCTTTGAAAAAGAGAAAAAAGTCGAGGCTAAATGTGACGTCACAATGCACAGTTTACGTCGCCTTGCGTTTTATTTCCCGCGTTCAATGAATAGGCGGATCATGTAAAACTGTTGTCCCCATATAAACTGCTTTAATATTGAGATGTTACTGGGTGTTTAGCACAAGGAAATTTCATTCAAAATATATATTTTTAAATGAATCATAATCTACCGTACTTAACGGAATTATGATTACCACACGGGACACGGAGTTATACGTATATGCTTCGCTCGGTCCAACGGTCACACCGTATACATATTATTTCATGGCAACTCATAAGAGAGTATTTTTCTCTCATATTTCTAGTGTTTTCCGTTTTCCTTGTGCCTAGCGACGTCATTTTGAGAATTTTCTAATTAATTAATTTTTCGCTGTACATTAAAAATAACACCAGAATCGAATTCTACGACCTTCATTTTGGCAACTACGTTGCCGACAAAAAATCGGCCGACGAGTGTATAAGTGAATTGTATTACAGTTATTCGTCTTTGAATAAATCAATAATCAGGGTGATGGGTGACGTAACTCGACAGTCCATCAGCGCGAAACATTTTGACAGACCTAATCAGAATATGAATCCACAACTGCACGTTTTTTTTCTTAGAGGAGCATTGATATTGATATTAATTGATCAGTTATATAATGACGAGTGTGTGAAGAGAGATTCCAAGTGGTTTTTTGTTGGTGAATATGGGCATGGCTAGACTTTCGTTTTCCACGCGTGTAAGGACTCGAGTCTCGTGGACATTGAAGGCACTTATTTCACCCGAGACACGGACAGTAGACGTTGACAGAGTGAATGTGGAGGTAGGCCTAGAACTAATAAACCGTGTGGGCTGGGTTTCTGTGAAATGGCATAATGCACCGGATGACATAGGTAGGCTATATGAGGAATTTGTGACTGTTGTTCAGTGTGCAGTAATTGTTCAAGGAATGTGTATTTTTGTGTCCGGTCACATACACCTGGAGATTATCAGGGACATTACAATCTGTCATTTTTTGTACAAGAGCTTTGCAGACGCTAATGTTCGTCAATCGAGGCGAGGTAAGTTGCAAGCTAGTTGTGTATTGATTATGACGTCACGGGATATGTAAGATAAACGTCACGTGATATGAAAGATAGAAATATCTTACATACCTTTCTTTCATAGAATATCTGCATCTTACATACGTAGATATGAGAGAATACATAGTACACTCCAGTATGATAACGCCTTTTGCGTCCCAAAATATTGTGGCCATCAGCTTACTAGCAGATGGTTGCGTCTTGAACTTCTTTGGCCTCTGAGACACAGGCCCCACCCACTGACGACTCTGAACTTTATTCTCTGGCTCATAATAATGAACCCAAGTCTCATCTTCTGTCACCAGACGCAAACGAAAATCATCTTTGATCTAAAACGCTTCAACAAGGCGCTGCATGCTGATGGTCTGGTTGCCATTTGTTCATCGCTAACGGATTTGGGAACTCAACGGGCTGTTAGCCTGCGCCTATCTAGACGATCATGTAGGATTGTTGAAACGCTACCACGTGAAATGCCTAATGCCTGCGCTATTTCTTATACTTGAATACACCTATCAGAGTATATCAGATCCCGAACTTTCTTACACGTGTCTTCGTTGGTGGCATCCAATGGGTGTCCAGACATGGCTTCATCTTCTAAGAACGTTCTACCGCGTTTGAATTTTCCTGCCTAGAATTTAATCTGTGCGTAAGATGGTGCAGAAGACCCATAAACCTATTATATGAAAAGCATGGCTTTGCATCGCTAGCCATGTTTGACATTCAATGTCGTATTAAAGAATGACTCGATACACGTGCAATTTTGTACCCAGGTATAAAACATGCATTAAAACAAGGCATGGAAATCGTTACCGTCTCGGTGAATTGGAAATTGGATAGGCTGGTTACATATTGACTCGCCCTCGTACATGCAATAAAAACATCCCTGAAATGATTGAAGATAGATGCATTAAACAAACAACACGGGTGGTATAGGTACCTCGTGTTGCTACCTGAATGCTTCTAAATAGTATAAAAGGTTTATTCTCACGTAGATTTTGGGTAATTTGCTTTATTACAAAATCATGTATAGTATATCGACCAGAGTAAATAATTCTAGAATTGATGTTCTTACAAAATAAATAGCGTGACCATGAATTTACATTTAGATTGTGCAATATTTGTGTATTTTTAATGCAGTTAAAACAGTTTATTGTACTGAACCACACGTATATTATATGTGGGACAGAAATGTACGAGAAAAATTAAATCTTTATATTTTCATTAGAGACAAAGGATACAAAAGTTTAAAATTTTGGGAAAGGAGTAAATTTAGTTATTGACAATGTCTTTCATAAATATAGGCGTAAAATAATGAGAAATAAATGTCAAATCAGTTTGACATTCGGGCACGAATGTGCATTGAAATGTAGCATCAAGATTTTTTTCGACGTAAGGAGGGGTGGTAAGGAAAAATTGGCTTGCTTTTACTCAAACTTGAAAATGATAAAATGTCATTCGTGGGTGGGGGTGGGAGAGGTATTTATTAACTTATCTGCCTCATGTTGTGCATGTGCCAGCGCTCGTTCTTCGCCAAGTGTGTATGTATAAGGGTTGGATTCATAACTGCAGGCTCTTACATTCTTCTCTGATTCAGAACTACCCCCACTTTTTAACCAAACCATTATTATGTTTTGCAATAATAGAAATGATTTATTCTATTCTTTGATGTTGATGAGTAATCTGCAATTTTCCTAGAATTTATACAGTTGATAATCCTGACATTTGTACTTTATAAATCAAATTTCTGATATAATAAGAAAAGTTTATTTTAACTTTTACGCACACGTTCCTTTTTCATTTTTGCCTTGCTATGAAGATCAATCCTTTGACTTTGATGTTCCTAATGACTTTAAACGGTGAACGCACGGTGAGCGATTTGTGAACGGTGATACATGTAGCACGGTGAGTGGCAAAACTGTAATCGGAGAGCGCACGGTGAAAGAGAAGCTTCAAATGTACTGCGACTACATATGCCAATAGTGGTGTAAATCAAATGTGGATTCTAAAACATTCTGAAAACTTGAAATAGCAAAACTTTTTTTTCAAATCAACAACATCAAAACCATTCCTCACCATAAATTAAAGACTAAATGTTTTGCTATCATAGGCAGTTGCTTCTTCATCAAAAATGGAAAACGGAAATATTCATATTTACATTTAGTGATCAGTTATCCAAAAATTACTCTGTTAAACACCACTGATTCCACGCACGAGTACTCTGAAGTTCAAATAAAAATGTGCTGGAGTTCCTCATTGATAATATGATGATAGTCTTTTATGATCAGGCTTTCAAACAGTCTGTCGAAATTGCCATGGGTACGAATTGTGCTCCTTTGTTAGCTGACCTGTTTTTATATTCCTATGAAGCAGAATTTATTCAAAGAGTTCTACGTAAGAAGGAACAGTTTTTTCTGTGACCTTCAATTTGATATTTACTTATATCGACGACGTTTTACCAATTAACAATAATAATTCCCATGCATATGTTTATTCGATATATCTCTGTGAACTCGAAATAAAAGACACCATAGAGTCGTGCACTTCTGCTTCATACTTAAATATTTCATTGAAAGTAGATATTAATGGCAAACTAGCAACTCAATTCAATGACAAACGGGATGATTTCAGCTTCTCCATCGTCAACTCTCCATATTTGTATAGCAATATTCCATTATCATTTATATATGATGTTTATATATCTCAACTGATTCGATACACAAGAACGTGTTCTGCGTATAGTCAGTTTTTAAATCGAGACAGGCTACTGACAAACAAGGTGATGGTGCAGGAGTGTTAACAGTCTCGTTTAAAGTCAGTATTTCGCAAAGTCTATGATCGTTATAACAGTCTAGTTTGCCAATACAGTCTATCATAGGATCAATTGCCGTATGACGTTTCATATTGATCGTTAGGTCGTTCTTGGCACACTGATTTGACTACAGATATCTCCGTTTTCCTGAACAAGATATAGGGCTCAAGGAGAGTGTGACCCTTTGACAGGGGATGACCATTCCTCCTAGGTACCCAATCCGAGCTCTGTGGTGTCCGAGGGTGCGTGTTTGTCCAACTTTTTTGTAAGTGCTTTTAGGAGTTATGAGATTGATCACTGTTTGTTTTCTTCAACTTTCATTGATAACTTGGATGGGTGGGAAAAACTGGTTGCTTGTCATGCTTTTTTCCTGCTAACAGCTATTGCTTGAAACTTGTCAGGATTTGCTTGCATACAGTTAAATTGAAACCAATCTATGTTGCTATCTTTAAACAGGCATTGTATCATAAAATGAAAATTAGGTCTTGACAGAAATAATACATTGCCAGCGGCATAAATGTATAATGTTCCATGTTCAATGAAATAGTATGTTCAATAAAATAGTAGATATCATTGATAAAAATGTTAAATAGAATAGGCCCGAGTACACTCCCCTGGGGTTACACCATTGCAACTACTAAAAACTTTACTTCTCTTTATTTGTTGTTTTCTGTTTGTATGGTAATTTGGAAAAAGATTAACAGATTTTTTGGATATTCCATATGCCGACATTTTTTGTGGAGAATGGTATGTGGCAAGCAATCGAAGGCCTTTGACAAGTCCATTAAAATAGCTGCAGCGTAATGATTTTTATGTAGAGCGTCTTTCCAATCTTCTAAAATTCCAGGTAAAATAGTTTGACGCCTGTCATTTTTTCTAAATGCACAAACAAGTTGTTAAAAATAATGTTTAACATGCACATAGTTTTTCACAAATTGCTTTTTAAATTGTTGTGACACATTTGTTAAAACACTGACAAGTCTGTAATATTTTTTCTTGCGCAGAGAATCATTTAAAACAAAAAACGAGGAATAACCTTGGCCTCCTTGAGTAGGTAAGGAAGACTTCCCATTGTTTGCATTTACTAGATAACTTGAAAGATGAACAAATGATTTGCGACCTGCATTTAAAACTTTTGCAGACAGCTTGTCAACACATGTAGTTCTCACCGATACCTCCACTGTGCTGGTTTCTATCTCTGCTCTCTAGGCGGTTGCCCTCAGCCTGTAGGGTACCATCTCGGAATATCGAGTCAAGTTTTGTTTCAGATATAAACAAAATATCAAGGAGTTTGTCTGTCATCAGATCTTTCATTTCTATCAATTTGTGAAGCGGACTGTTGATATTTAAGTGTGTGAGATGAAATTGTCTGGATGTTTTGCCTTACGTCTTGTAGTTCACAAAACAAATCTTCCGAGTTTCTCGATAGTAAACGCTTATGGGGATTCCGATCCCGTCAGAAATAGTCAATTTGTCGCCCGTTTCATTATGTACAGCAGTGAGATACATGTACCCGTTCAGTACACTATTTACAATACCAATTTGCGCCAGCGTTATATATTCCTTTATGGTAAGATTTGTACAAACGCTATGGGTCCAAAATTCACAACAGTAACAAAGGATAGCTTGTTGTTCATTTCGTGTATGGGTAACAACAGGGTCTGCTTGGTTTCTGAAAGTTGTTAATAAATTTTCATTATTTTCCTATTATCTCCCCTTGTAGAAAGACATGGCCCTTCATTTGAACAAACCTGAATCCTTTTGTCCCAAGGATGTTATATGCCAAGTTTGGTTGAAATTGGCCACACGTGCGACATACAACAAACACCTAGGATTAAAAGTACAGCGAATGCATGTGAAATAATCAGAAGCGTAGCATCGTTTTTGAAAGGGGTGAGGGCGGAGAAGAAATGAGTTGACTTCATAATATTGCCAGACAATTCTATAGAAGTAAATCTTAAATAAATTGGAAGCATCATGGGGATGACGGCAAGCGTTCATTTTTCAGTTCAATTATTTTTTTTACCTTAAATGTTCACTACCATTCACAACAATGCTGGGTTTTTTTTAATATGGGGAAGCAACCTATCTATAGCTTGACCTCTACACGTAAAAATAACCAACTTTGCTTGTAGTAATAAGAGGGGCAGACTCATTTTGCTACGTGCCTGATGATTATTTTGTTCTCATAATTAAAGTGCAAGAAGAGCTGTCCGTTGATTTACACAAAATTTAACTTTGCAAAGCTTGAACGGCAAGCAAAAAAAAAATATTTCAATGAAAATATTACACCAGATACATGTATACCAATTCAAAGATAAATAATATGCTGTTTATTAGCTCCTTTTGTGCATTTAGCAACAAGTATTTTTAATCAGTGTGAAACGATAAATTGATAATGTAAATATATGCGTTAGTTGCACATGTGTTTTCCTGAGTGCATATCTTATTGTGTTTTTTATTTTAGTTGTCGAAAATGTCGATGAAAATTAGAAATCAAGAATTGCTGATATACTAAAGACATCCCGATTCTGATCTAAAGACGTCGAGGACTAGTTAATATTCACATACTTTGTTACATCACGACCAAACATTGTGAGAAAACCATACAAGGGACATACTGTAATCAGTAACTAGAACATTATTGTTCGAGTGTACTATAAAAGTCATTAGAAAACTTCCCTAACTGGTAATTGATTGCAGTCAGGGGGAAACAACTCGCACAACATTGAGAAAAATGAAGACCATTATTCCCTAAACGATACAAGTAAATGCGTGAACCAATACTTACATTCCAATATCACGTTAAAACTTTGAATGAGCATGGTGCATTCATTGTGATGTATGATTTTTTTATTCATGAAAGGTGAAGATAAGGAACAGTGATCAATCTCATAACTCCTATAAGCAATACAAAATAGATAGTTGGGTAAACACGGACCACTGGACACACCAGAGGTTGGATCAGATGTCATGGAGGAGTAAGCATCCCCTGTCGACCGGTCACACCCGCCGTGAGCCCTAAGAGAGAGAGAGAGAGAGAGAGAGAGAGAGAGAGAGAGAATATGAAATTCATCAATTCCCACCTAATATAACTACCTGTAATAATTCCAGGATTAGTGTTCGATTGGTTGAAAATATATTTTTCGTGAATTCCGCGTGTGACTTTATGTCATGTGTAAGAATTATTCAGAAAAATGAAGTTTTATATCCTATTGTTTTGGGTTCATAAACACAAATGTAGATGACAATCCACATCACTGAATGCAATTAGTGGATATCCTGGTTTGACCACTATGTACAGTGTAGTAAGCAGCTGATGGAGGTAAATATTATCCACTGGAGTCAATGTGGCTGTGAGTACTAAATGGAAAAAAGAAGAAAGTTGCCAGTCAAAAATATTTAAAACACAATACTGTAGGTCTAAGTGTTCAAGTTTATATGTGCGTTATAACATAAAAACATTCAAGTTTCATACCATACAGCAATATCAAAACATGCTTCATATGAATTTTCTATAATTTATCATTTTGAAGAAACTAATGTTGACTAGATGTAAATAATACCTATATTTATGTATATCCAGTGCCTGATTGGATTACTTAAAGTTTGTAAAAATTACCTAGCAAGTACATTTGTGGTGGTTGCTCTAAAGATGTGGAAAACTTGGAAATATCATGCTCTTTGAAAAGTTCACATTCTTGTTGGTATCATGCACATCTGTAAATAACATTATCTTATATTATGAATACATATGCTGCAAACATTTCATGTATTAAAGAAGGGTCTCAAATACACATAAAAAATGTGGGCAATCAGCATGTATTCAGAGTCTTTTATTTGTCTTCCATTTATTCAAACTGTGGTCAGTAATATGATGCTAGACTGGTTGTAGAGAAAATATCCCAAGTTTATTTTTTTTTCCTAGTATGTCACTTGATAAAATTAAATGTGACTGTAAATCTAGAGCATCAAAACTAATGTAGCTACACATGCATTTGTACAAGATTTTACCACAGTTACCTGATGCTATACCCCCCCCCCCTTTGAAAATATTTTTTTGTGGCGATAAATATGAAATGTGTTGCTTCCCTGTCTATCGCATGTCTCTTTCGATTTAAGTACTGTAATCGTTTCACGCTTTTTGTAAGCTTCAGAGATTGGCCTTGCCCTTGTATGGGTATAAAAAAAAGATGAGCACAAATTTTGTAATAAATTATAGGCTGCTAATGTTATACATGCAATACTAAATTATATATATATATATATATATATATATATATATATATATATATATCTATATTAATAGAATCCTTCATTAGTACGAGTGTGGGATAGGGAAATTCCACCGAGGGGACAAGATTCGCAGTCTAGGACGAGGCTTTGCCGAGTCCAAGACAGCGAATCTTGTTCCAGAGGTGGAATTTCCCTATCCCACACGAGTAAATAATGAAGGATTATTTTTCTCACATTTTACCTACAGTTTAGTGCATAAATTTAGGAGCTTTGAGAAAATTCTAAATTATCAAAATCCTCATTTGAACTTCTATGCAAAAACTAATTAGATAGGCAGAAAGAGCATACCCGAAAATGGTTTACACTGTAAGTGTAAACTAAAAAACCCAAGGTTGTCCAACGGAAAGCTATATACATTAAAATTTAAAGATAACAATACAAAATATTTTTGCTTCACCGTGTAACGTAAATCTTCACCGTGTAACGTAAATCATAGAAAATATATGACGTCACAATCAAATGACGTCGCAGCAGTGTGAGACAGAAAAATCTCACATGGCTGTCGCACATGGGTAAAGTCTATCTCACACTGGTGATAATGTGAGAAATATATATATATATATTTATATACAGTTTGACGTCATATGTACATGCTAAATATATATACACGTTTTTACATATATGTATATGAACTGTTAGTATTTAGTTTGTCATCATTATACATATCTCATATTGTGTAACATGATTGTATGCCAAACATGCTTGGTGAATCAATAAATAAATTAAATCATACCGGTAGAAGCTTACAAACTGCATGAAACGATTACATAAATCAAAAGAAGGATAGATAGACAGGGAATCTACTTATTTCAGAGAAATTATCGCAAGAAAAAAAATCAAAAGAAAGAGTGGGGGGGGGGGGGGGGGGTAGGGTAAGTACATGTAAGTACATGTGATGTCCATATTCCAGGTGCCTTTGGATTTTACTGATACCTACCTGTACTCATGTTTATATAAATAAGAAACAACTGGTACCATTTGAGCATCAGTTCTCTAACATATAGGCCTGTCTTGCGTGTGTGCACCTAATTCTAGGCCTATACACATCGGCTACGTGTGACGTGTGCAGTATGTAAACAAAGAACATCAAACTATGTATATACTACCTCTAAAGTATTGTGTCAATGTATAAAACACAGTAAATGTTGTCTACTTTCATTGTTGACAACTTTGGTTTCAGGTATTCATACATCATTATTTCAATTACAAGAATTTACCTTGATTTTTCCGATTTCAAAGTTGTACAGCTGACATCTTCTGAACGTCGTCTTGCCATGTGCGTATAAGCGCATTTCAGACGCTGATTCCAGCCATACGACAAACTTCACCGGGGTATTTCTCATCATAATGCCTTCTGATGTGTTGTCAAATCAGGGGAAGTTGACTTATTTTAAGCGTAGAGTAAAGACAACATTCCGATAAATTTTTATACGATCCTAAAAATAGAGTTTGTGTATGTGTATCCAACACAGGCACTTGTTTCTGTAAATGACTTATGACCTCTGTATACTAATAACAACACAAGGTAACTAGCTTCAAATGACACAGAATGGCACCCCCTGAGAATGTCGGCCTTTTGAGCCTCCAGGGAATATGCGATGCTAATGTATTTACTACCGTTGTATTGTACAATCATTCAACTTAAAAACCATGTATGACATGACTGCATTTATTGCCTCTTATCGCCGAAAACTGCAACAAAAAATGGATTTTCCGTTTTATACCACGAAGTGCTATGTACTGACACCGCACAGAATACGTGGGCGATTTTGACTAGCTATCACGCTCTTCTAAAATTACGTTTGGAATTCTTTAGAGTTATTTATAGAAAGATAGAGCATCAGAGATGAATTAAAAATAACAGGCAAAAGGATTATTTTAATGGTGACCATTAACCACAATTGATCTTATTTTATATAATTTAGTTATTAACATTAGGGGGGAAATGCTACAAAAAATAAAGGGGACTCCATCCCCCCATATTTTTTTCCACAGACACCTGATAACTATAATCCCCCTCTTCTGATTTTCTTTTTTGCGGTGGCAATGCCTCCAAAATGTGTGGATTCCTTGTCTCTCTCAACCCAATTTCGATTGATGTAGTTGTTTCACGCTTTTCACAAGCTTTAGAGGTTGGCCTTCTACTGGACTGGTATAATATAGAATATACTTATTATAAACAGTATAAGGTATTTTTAAAGGCTTACAAAAAAGCAAGTTTACGATTACATAAATCGAAATTAGGATGGAATAGACGGGGAATCCACACATTTTGGAGAAATAATCGCCGCCCCAAAAAATCAGAAAGGGGGGGGGGGGTGTCCATACTTCAGATGCCTGTGAATTTTTCCATATCGGGACAGATCCGTAATATTAGGGATGCGGGGAGGGGGTTCGTCGGAGAAGTTGTAAGTTGCACATGGCTTGTTTAAATTTCCTGACAGACAATGATAAAAATATGATAGTCTTGATAAAGACCTTCAGAACCTTAATTAGTGTGTGCATGGGGGGGGGGGAGGGGGGGGGTGTTATAGTGTTCGTCAATGCTGTCTCAATTTTTCCCCTCAGGCTGTGAGGGGTCATTCTTTGCTCCAGGGCTTCAATTCATAATTTTCAAGCTTACATGCATTAATATCTTCTCATTAACTACTACATAGTACTATCAAAAATAGTGGAGGGGCCTTTCTCGCAATATATATCTTCATTTGCATGCATGAAAATAACAGTTAATGTTAAGGGTTGGCCAGTCGCCTCCGAAAAACATTGATATGTGCCTGCAGCGTTCTTGGTACTTATGGTGGGTTTCATAAAACTTCAATGTAACAACAGGTACTTGCCACATCAATACATATCACAAAGTCAATAACACATCACTAAAAAAAACTTTCCTTGCTCTATTTTGCATACTTCCAAATAATCTTTTATCTGTATTTTCTTTGACTTTCCATAGATCTGCATGAAACATGCAATTGGCAGAAATATTTCTCATACTAGTTAACGAAGTTGTATTTACAGTAAGTCATAATTTCATTATTATCTTCATCAGAAATGATTCCGACACGAAAATATTTTTAAATCTCCACTCGGGAGGTCTTAGCTTATATCTTCTGATGACATGTAAAATCCCGAAACGTACGAACAGCTTTGGGGTTTTTTGAGTAACTAAAAATAGCGTACAGCGTCTTCAATTCATAATTTTTATTTTGTTAACAAAGCAATATGTTCAAGATTTTTTGGTAATAAACATCGTATCAATTTATTGTGATAATAAAACAATGAGACTTTATTTTTCAACACAACGAATATACAATTTTCATTCTGTGCGATATCAGTACATAGCACTTCGTGGTATAAAACAGAAAATCCATGTTTTGTTGCAGTTTTCGGCGATAAGAGGCAATGAATGCAGTCATGTCATACATGGTTTTTAAGTTGAATGATTGTACAATACAACGGTAGTAAATGTAACGTATTACATTAAATTCTGGGATCGTACCTGGTCAATTCCAGGGTTTGGGGTATTCAACAATAACTAATTTAAACTAATTGGTATGATTTTAGTGGACTGCCAAAATATACAAATATGTCCTAACCTTATCTAGGTTAATTATCATCAAACAGAGAAATCACTATATCATTCAGAGGCAAACAACGATAAACTGGTAGTGCTAACTTAACAAAATGTAGAGCCCAGTCGCCCTCGGATTACCCCATATACTGCAGGACGCCTTATTCAGGACGGACAGTATATGTGGTAGCCCTTCAACCACTACATTCACTGTAGGATGCCTTATTCAGGACGGACAATGAGTATAGCGGCCTGGACGACGGTCTGTTCAGCCAATGCGGACGACACCAAAGAAAACAAACTATGGCTAGCCTCTTTACTGGAGGTCAACCTCTTCGTGGCAGGCCAGACTTCTGATGGCCTTCCAAATTCACTCTCTAACTGTAAGAACAGGCGAGGAATTGTACTTTATTTAATTTACAAACTTACACTGTTTTCATCTTTCTTCCTCTGCTGAACGCTAGCAACAAATGACACCGACGACTGTGGAGTATCGGTATTTATACAGAAATGAGATCACGTGATGTACAGTGACTAATTGAGAACTCCACATGGTCGTACCTCAAATATCCGGAATCATTACACTAATCATGCCTCCGATGACGTGCGTCCCGCATGTACAACTTGGAAACTAAACAATTCTTCTATTTTAGACAAAGGTTTAATAAACGACAGAACGATCAATTTCAAAGCTATTTACAAAGAATTCCTTTCTTTTTTTCTTTCTTCTTATTTAAATTTTCTTTCCCAACAACTATATATTCAACGATGTACCACTAGGCAGAACCAAAAAGTCATCAGAATTCTGTTTGGTTTGAGGGCAAAAATCTCTCCTCTAGAGCCTTACTTAGATCTGTCTACTGCTGGCAGATTTCCAAGAACACTCTGTGCTGGACCTCGCAAGGCAACAGCCAAATACATCCCCTTCTCTGACAGAGCCCATTTATTCAATTCTGCACATATATCAAATTGAGACTTAAAATCGGCCCATGACGAACTTCCGTCAAATTTATCTGGTTTCACAATGGTGATCTTGGGTTTGTCCTTCTGTGCAGTATTCTCAGGGCGACAACTTGTAATGTTAGTCTCATTCATCACTGGAAAATCATGCCTGGATGTATTCGCATGGTATGGTGTGCTCGTAATAGAAAATATATCTGTCTCGTCATCATCTGCCCTACTTAAATCAGTAAGATGGTCAGGCCTAGTATACGTATTAGGTAGGGTGGTCGTCCTAACAGTTTTAGGTCTTGCGCCCTCCCGCATGTAACCTTGGTCATCTATGGTAGTCCGCCTACTTTCAGGTAATTCCGAATCTCTGGCGGCTGGCCTTGTTCGACTTTTATTTATACTAGCCTGATGCCTACTTAACTCCTGCTCTAAGGCAGTCAAGATATAGGACTCACGGCTGTTTTGACCGGTCGACAGGGGATACTTACTGACCATACTCAGAACAAGCATTTGTGTATCGAATCAGTTGAGATATATAAACACCATATGCAGGTGATAATTGGAATATTGCTACATAAATATGAAAAGTTGCCGATGGAGAAGCTGAAATGATCCCATTTTTCATAAGTTGTTAGTTTGCCGTTAATATCTACTTTCAATAAGATATCTATATATGAAGCAGAAGTGGACGACTCTGTTGTGTCTTTTATTTGGACTTCACAGGGATATGTGGAATCGACATGTGAATTAAAATTATAATTGTTAAAAGAAATACGTCTTCGATATGTCTAACTGTCACAGCAAGATATGTATTTTTTTCTTCTCAAGTAAAAGTCTTTAAACCAATCAATACAAGAAGATCGTGATTCCGTACGAAATTCTCACAATCGAGGCGATTGTCATCGCATGGACGCCGCACGGAAAGGTAGATGCGGACATGTAGACTTTCAACCGAAATATAAGATATAAAAATGATAGAAGTTGTGGACGCCTTTCTGTAGCGATATCCGTGTTACAATAAGAGGTGGGACCTATATGTTCACAAATGAAGGAGGGGTGCATTTTAAACAACACTTTTCTGCAGATATAGCAAACCCCGAAGAATCAAAATGACGTTTGTTTCAAGCAAATCATTAAAACCCATCACTGTATCGTACAAAACCATCGATCATTTGGAAATTCAAAAAGACATAGAAAGTTTTAATAGGAGAGGAGGTTTCTTAACGACCAATATTCTTATAATTAAACCAATGGACTGGTTTTTGTGAAACAAAATTAGAAACATTTGTCTTTAGCTAATGACAGTATTTCATGATTCCGAATCTAATAGAAAACATATGGTCAATGCATAGTGATACATTTTGATAAACGTGCAAGTGATTTTATAAAGTCCAAACAATACATATTTCATATTCTTGAGAGTTATTTATTGTTAATGATCAATCAAATAGAGGAAACAGGACATTTGTATCTCATTGGTGTATATAACATTGGTGTATATAATGAATTGATATGGGAGAGATATTGCAGATTTATGATAATATTTCCCCCCATTAAAACCCATCCTCATCATGGTTAATCTACAGCGTAGAGAAGCTGATTTGTTAACAAAGTTTCTTTTACTAAGGATGCAGTGGGACCATTCTATCTTATTTGTAGTCATTCTTCGTTTTAGCATAAGAACTATAAAGGGGTACACAGAAACCCAAGAGGAAACATATACTCGTACACGATGAAGAGAGTTCAACTAAAAGTATCTGATCGGTAATGTAAGGTTATCCATAAGATTCAACAACATATAATCAAATTCACTGAATATTATCTGTCATATCTCTTTTCAAATTGGCATTACTTTCATCATAGACAATGGATACACATGTTTATTGGAAACTAAATTTATTCGTTTGTGGTATCATTTGTTCGCGTAATCATTATGGAGCGTCGTCACGTTCAATTGGGGTATTGGTTGTTCCGTTTAAAGTAAGGATATGTCAACGATAGCATATTTTTAAGAGTCCTTAAATCTAGTTTATCTGTTTTCAAAGTACATAAAAATAGGAGTATAAACTATGCGATTCCATTCTTTGTTGTTTTATCGAGTGGTGAAGGTAGGAATCGTTTCAGAAAACATTTACGTACATGTAACCCGCTTACGCAGCACGAATGCATTTCATCATAACCTGCATTTTATCGTTTAAATGAAGCTGTCATTTTAAAAAGGGAGTGGGGAAGATCGGAAGTAATTGCTCACAACCGATATGTTGATATAAAAATCTTGGGAAAATACACAGATTAAACACATACATGTATAATTCAGATGATGCAAAGATACTCTTAAGATTATTTCAGACTCTATACAGTACATGTACACTCTTCATTTCATTGTTTCGTAATCGGGTATCTCAACACGGTGTTCGCAAGATACAGACTAGGTATTTTCATATGACTCACTAATGTAGATGTTGATTATGTGGAAGACCAAACTATTATTTTGTTTAAACATAAAATACCCTCGTTAATCTACATCAATCGCTTTGATCTATAAAATGATTATGTCAATTGAGTTTTATGGGATTTACAAGAGAGAACATAAACTTCCACGGACTGTCGTCTGGGCAGAATTAGTAGAGGGAATATTGATTGACATTTACCTGTATTGAAGATTAAATAAGAAATATATTCACTAGAGAGATCTAAAATGTAACCTGAAATTTAGAAATCTTTGGGATATGAAACATAATTTAATTTAATAACTTCAGTTCGTGTGTGCTAGAAGTATATTAATCTACGACAAATTTTGCTTCATTTCTTGTAATGTGAGGTGAAAATTTAAGCATTACATGGTCTGTTGTTTTTTCCGTGTGGTTTAAAATTAAAATGCTTTGTTTGGTCTTGTTTGTACATACATGCAAGCCATACAAACATTGAGCCTTTGTGCCAACTGAATTGAACCCCCGTACAAACGAGAGAGAGAGAGAGAGAGAGAGAGAGAGAGAGAGAGAGAGAGAGATGACCTTATAAATCGCATTTCAAGTACTATTGTTAAAGATTCCTTGGGGTAACTGGATTTTATCATTTATAGACGACGCCCATGGGCCACACTTGAGTGTCCGTGGTCTTGCTGTGATTTTTAAACGACTCTTTTTATCACTCCTTATCCCATGAAAAAATTTGAAGTCTTATTGTGACCCCAACTTAGCCTCAATGGATCACAGCAAATCTGAAATGAATTCACATAACACAGAGATGCATCAATATCAAAACGACTTACATGATTGGGATAAAACGAATGTAACAAGGTTATAGTTGATGATATAATGTGAAAAAGCCCGCCATAAGAAATCTATATAAAAATTAACAAAGCTTTATCTTAAATAGTTCAAGAGATATTTAATACGTCAGATTTTTACTAAAAGTAAGTCAAACTCCATGTACAATGTCAAAATCAAATATCAAAGCATATTAAGGCATTGCCATGAAGAATTTATACACAAAATATATAAGATTTACCTTGAATGATTTAAGATATATGATTGGGTCAGGCTTTTTAGGAAGTATATCAAGGTCACAAGATCAAATACGTTTGTATCACAATATCTTGTCATAAAGAATCTATATGAACTATGATAGCCCTACTTTGAATACTTCTGAAGGTATCTAAAGGATTATGTTTTCTTAAAAGTTGGTCAAATCTGAAGAAACAAATCTAAACAAAGTATGACATCTCTTCCTTAAATAGTTAAGGAGATATAGGATGGGTTAGATGTATTAAAAGTATGTCAAACTCCAAGGTCAAGGTCACCAGCTACACCAAATAGTAAAGTCTTGCCATATAAAACACATATACAAAATATGAGTCATACTTTAGATCAGGAGACATTAGATAAATCAAAGTTTGTTATTAACTAGGTTAAACTCCATCCTTAAAAGATCAACATCATTGTGTAAAACGTCTTGCAATAAAGATTTATATACAAAATATGAAAGCGTCACCTAAACCAGTTCGGAATATATTTGATATGTAATGTTTCCTTGAAGGTAGATCACACTCAAAAATCAAGGCCACACGGTCAAAGTTTATGTTATGAAATAAAAAGCATTCGTATTAGAAACATGTATTTAAACTATAAAAGATATACCTCAAATAGTTCAAAACATATTGTATAGACAACTTTTTTTTTCAAAAGTAGATCAAAGTAAAAAATAATCACACACCATTAAATCACATCAAAAGTCTTGCTGAAAGAAATGTGCAGACAAAATAGGAAAATCCTAGCCTAAGTAATTCAAGAAATATTTTTAAAGAGTTTACCTATAAATAAGCATTTAAAACTTTAATTTCCTATTGTGGCCCAACCCTACCCCTGGGGGCATGATTTAAGTAAATTTGAATATGCCCGATGAAAGGTAAATATAACGAATAGTGATCAATCTCATAAGTCCTAAAAGCAATACAAACTACAGAGTTGAACAAACACGGACCCTGGACCTTACAAAGACCATGTTGCTTCAAGCTTGGTCAGCTATTCCTTATTTACGTATCTGCTTCTTGTATCACTTCTTATTTAATATACAGATATGGATATTTGGTACACACTTCAGTTTTTATGTGTCTAGTACGTGATTCCTAGAGTCAAGCCATTATGCGGTTGATCCAACGTACTGATTTCTTGCTATGACACTCGATAAGTTAAGATTTTAAAATTTATCAGAAGTATCTCCGATATATGTTTCAAAGTGAAAATTGATATTTTGGTTATGACTTACGGAAAGTCTTAACTGGAGTATAGTGACGACGGCTTGGTGTTTCGAATGGGTATCAAGGATTATGTTGACAATCTGAAATATGTATTCTAGCGACTCCGGGAGCATGGCTTGAAGTTTGAATCCAAGATATGCGAGTTCTTCTGGACTAAAGTTTCTGAGGAGACTAGTTAGCAGGGGAATATCTACATAACCTTCGTTCAACAGATGGCAAACAAATCTCCTACAAAAGACGTTAAGAAGTTCTTGGCTTCGCCAGTTACCACAGGACTTCAATGCAG
This sequence comes from Ostrea edulis, assembly GCF_947568905.1. Classification (NCBI taxonomy): domain Eukaryota; kingdom Metazoa; phylum Mollusca; class Bivalvia; order Ostreida; family Ostreidae; genus Ostrea; species Ostrea edulis. The sequence goes on from NC_079166.1 coordinate 6,142,231, forward strand.
AGTATATCCAGTTAGCAAACCAATATTTACAAATGGCGATTAAATCCGCTCGAAATAAAAGACACCACAAAGTCGTCAACCTCTGCCTCATACTTAGATATTTTATTGAAAGCATACATTAACGGCAAACTGAGAACTCAACTGAATAACAAACGGGGTGATTTCAGCTTCTCCATCGTCAACTTCCCATATTTATATAGCAATATTCCATTATCACCTGTATTTGGTGTTTATATCTTTCAACTGATTCGATACGCGAGAACTTGTTCTGCGTATTGTCAGTTTTTAAATCGAGGCAAGCTACTGACAAACAAGTTGATGGTACAGGGGTTTGAACAATCTCGATTGAAGTTTAGTTCGTCAATACAACCTATCATTGGGTCAAATGCTGTCTGACGTGTTTTATACCGATTGTTAGGCCGTTCTTGGCACACTGATTTTGACTACAGATAACTCCGTTCACCTGATCAGGATATACGGCTCACGGCGGGTGTGACCGGTCGACAAGGAATCCTTACTCCTCCTAGACACCTGATCCCACCTCTGGTGTATGTAAGGGTCCGTGTTTGCCCAACTATCTATTTTGTATTGCTTGTAGGATTTATGAGATTGATCACTGTTCGTTATCTTCACTTATATTTGACGTAACATGATTTATCGGTTCTTTATTGTTTAGTGCGTGGAACAGAACGTTTCGTATTTAGCACACTCATAAATTAGTATTATTGTTCTGCCACCAATTTTAGGGAATTTACTGAACAAGAAAAAGCGGTTAAAAGCAGCTGTCAAATGTTTCAACTATCTGGGGAAATTTTATATTTGGCACTATTTCTACATTTTACATTCGATACCAATTCCATTTACCTGATCATGATAAATGGCTTACGGTGAATGTGGCGGGTCGAAAGGAGATACCTACTACTCCTAGACACCTGATCCCATCTCTGGTAAATCCAGATATTCGTATTTGTCCAATGCTCTGTTTTGTATTGCTTATATGAGTTATGAGATTGATCAATGTTCGTTATATTAACATTTCTTCCACCCAAATATAAAATCGGCACCAATTATACTCTCAGATATACTCCTGTATTTATGTAGCAATATTCCATTATCACCTACATATGGTGTTTATATCTCTGAACTGATTCGATACGCAAGAGCTTGTTCTGCGTGTAGTCAGTTTTTAAATGGAGGCAAATTAATGACAAACAAGTTGATGATACAGGGGTTTGAACACTATCGATTGAAATCAGCATTTTGAAAATTCTATGGTCGTTATAACGATCTAGTTCGTGAATACAACCTATCATTGGGTCAAATGCTGTCTGACGTGTGTCACATCGATTGTTAGGCCATTCTTGACACACTGATTTTGACTACGAATAACTCCGTTTACCTGGCCAGGCTATAGGGTTCGACGGGAATGCTTACTCCTCTTAGGCACCTGATTCCTCCTCTGGTGTGTCCAGAGCCCCTGGGTCCGTGTTTTCCAAACCATCTATTTTGTATTGCTTGGAGAAGTTATGATATTGATCACTGTTCGTTATATTCACCTTTCATTTACATTTTGCTTACTCTCTATTCAGATATAAAACTGAATTAGTTTCATTTCATTCCTTTCTGATTTCATCTAAAATTAAATTGACCTGGTGATTTGTAAGTATTTTTTAAAGAAATTAAACGAGTCCTAGATTCTTTAGACCTTTCGTGTTCATCATTTAATATCTTTATGTTTTAATTAAGAATCTCTTTTGATTAATATCCAAAGTAGTTTTAACATCAAATGAAAAACGATTGCTTGATAAATTTCATGGACGCATAACCACCAAAGATTAAAAGTACGATCCCTTTTTATTTGTCAGTTACCGTTAATCTAGTGTCTCAATAAAAAGAACCTTTGATGTTTGCGGGATATAAAAAAATGAATATTCTCATTACATATTGAGCGGCGATGGTTAATGATACTTTAGATCACACTATATAAAGAAAGGTTTATAAAGAATAGACAAAGAGATCACTACTTTCTCCATTACAATGTGAGTATATGCTATGTTTGAACATTTTCCACTGTGTGTTACTTTTGCTGTACGCATCTTAGATACAATAATATAGCTGTAAGCATGCTAACTTATTTTACTATTGGCCTAATGCTGAGCGCATTGGTGTATTCGGAGAAACCAAAAATAACCATAGGTGCATTCATCGGTGATCAGTCATTGCCATTCGGAATACATCGCAGTGGACCAGCAATTGAATTAGGACTTCAGAAGCTGAAAGAACTGGGTGCTGATGAATTCGACGTGGAAGTCATTCGATACATTTCTAACTTGGAGTGCGACCCAGACCTAAGTGGTCTTTTCGCAACTGTTGTAGCCGAGATGTATCACAGAGGAAACATATCGGCAATAGTTGGACCCAGTATGTATTCTGTTGAATGAATGATACATGTTCAATGTCTATGCTTGTTCCCGGTGATCTAATGATATGAAAGGCGGAGATAATGAACAGTGATCAATCTCAGATCTCCCATAAACATTACAAATTAGAGAATTGTGCAAACATTGATCCCTTGATGTACCAGAGGTGAGATCAGGTACCTAGGAGGAGTAAGCATTTTGCATATCTTGATCAGGTAAACGGAGTTATCCGTAGTCAAAATTAGTGTGGCACGAACGGCCTAACAATCTGTATGGAAGAAGTCAGATAGCATTTAACTCAATCATAGGTTGTATTGGCAAACTAGATCGTTATAAGGACTATAAAATTTGTGAAATAATGCTGACTTTGAACGAAAGTTTTGAAACCCTTTCACTATCAACTTCTTTGTCAGTAGCCTGTCTGGATTTAAAAACTGACCATACACAGAATAAGCTCTTGCGTATGGAATCGGTTAAAAGATACAAACACCATCTGCAAGTGATAATGGAATATTGCTACATCAATATGGATCACACAAGAAATAGTTAATGCTCTGTAAAAGGCAGTATCGAAACTGTTGACAAAAGAACAAATCAGTTTGATCAATATCAAACTCAAGTTAATGATAAAAACAAAAAATAAATATATTCCCTTTATCTTTTATTTTTGTAAATTCGTGTACGTATGAAACATCATTGTGCCTCCGTGGCTGAGTGGTTAGAGCATCACCCTCAAAATCACACTGCCTCTAACCTCTGGTCGGCGCGGGTTCGAATTCCGCTCGCGCCGGTAAGTGAGAAAGTTTCCCAGTTTACTCTCGGAAGGTCGGTGGTCCCTTCCCAAGTATATTGTATGTGGGTTCTCTCGTCCACCAATAAAACTGGGCGCCCCAAGATAACTAAAAGTGTTGAGTGTGGTGGAAAACAGCAAAACAAACAAAAACAAACAATTATATCATTGTGAGTATTTAACCTATCATGTTTTACGGTGTGACCGTTGAGAGGAGCGAAGACTCTTAAAATCTTGCAACTTAACTTTAAGCATCATTTAACGCGGGAAATATAACGCGTGTGGTGTAAAATGAGCATTGTGACATCATCATTAGCTGCGATTTTTTCTCTCTCTCTAAAACCAAGAAATATCCACAACAAAACGTACGAAGGTATAGGAAAGCTTGTTTGAAATTCAAAATCATTGATTGTATTTTCCAAACTATTTATTTGTTTTATATACGAGGTTGTCAATGAAGTATACCGCAGTGACGGCGACATTTTTCCGTAAGCATTGCGGGTAGTCCCCATCATTTTTCAGCTGATGACTCAATTGTGTAATCATTGGAGCGAGCTCGTCGCTTCGTAAGCACTGTAAATGGATTAAAAGAACCTGTGATTTCAACTAAATGTAAAACAAAATTTGTGAATATGTTGATGCTGATAAAGCTTCCTGAATTTGAGTTTCATTGTCAATAAACTTTTTTATTCCCATAAATATGACGTTGTAACCCACTACGTCTTGCGAAACTCAAATAAACTAAGATCAAACAATTTAATAATTCATTTTCTTTGAAGATTCGTAGGTGTAATTTAGAATTTATATTCTCTATTAGTGTCCAGTTTTATCGGCAGTTCTCTGTATTTTAATTTTTATGCGACCTTCGTTACAACATCAGTTATTTATGATGTTAGCGCTTACAAAAGAATTCGACAATTTCAAAAGAAAGTTCCATTACGTCCTATTTGCAAGACATAGGTTAAATATATATCTCCACATGTTTCAAAGCAAGAAGGAATTAAACGACATACGAATTTCGTAATCAATAGCTTTAAAACCAATGATTTCAACTGAATTCATTTGAAACGAAATAATATTTACATGGATACTTCAGTGTCATTTCATCACCTGGTGGCGTCTCACTCTACCGTCAGATATCTTTTACACAAGTAATTTTCTCTCTCGAAAATATATGAAGATTTGAGCTTAGACGTTTTATCCCCCACCTCAGTAAGATACGGTTCCATCAATTAATGTGCTCCAAAATGCTTGATTAAGTTTGTGTCATTGGGTCAAATGCTGTCTGAGGTGTTTCAAACATACTGTTGGGCCTAAACAGAGTTATCCGTAGTCAAAATCACTCTGCCACGAACGGCCTAACAATCGGTATGAAACACATCAGACAGCATTTGACCCAATGGTAGGTTGTAATAGCAAACTAGATCGTTATAACGACCTTAGAATTTGCGAAATGAAGACTTTAAATGAGACTGTGGATACTATAAATCATGGATTGATAACACTAATGAATATTATTGTTGATTTTAGCTTGCAGCACACCAACAGAAACGATCGGAAGAATGGCGGCTGCATGGAATATCCCCATGTTTGGACTAAGCGGAGCTGAAAAATCCTTAGATGACAAGCAGATCTACAATACCCTGACGAGGCTCTCCTATAGTTTTAATGAAATTGCTGAATTTTATAAGAATGTTTTCTCCCATTTCAATTGGACTGACATTTCTGTCTTGTATGAGGGGGAAGGAACTCGGTTTTTAAGACTTATATATATTCTAAACAAAGCTATTGCAGAAAATATACATGCGAATTTTCTTGGAGTCGGTCTATCATCTACGATGCTTCAATTTTCATCTGAATCTGTTCAAGGATATGCCAAGACATTGCTCAAAGGAAGTGCATCGTCTCGAGGTAAGTAATGGATTCCTATCGAATTTGTGCTGAGATATACAATGGATTAATCCCAAGCCTTATAATAGATCTATCCCAGGTTATATACTGTATTCCTCTTGCAATTTTTTCGACGAAGAAGAAAGATCCAAAACCAAATCATTTTGACTTGTAATTTCATAACTATTTAACACCATGTACATATGTAGTCTTAACTATCAAATATCTGAAACTGGTGCTACATGTAAATTTGACGATAATGGTGTAAACAAAATGAGGTTGAAAGACACAGGGATGCTTCACATGTTGTCCTTTCAATAAACTATTTCTTTTCTTCAGTATTTGTCATTGTGTGTAACAATATTGCCCTCAGAGAGTTGATGCTGACAGCGCACTCCATTGGTATGACAAATGGAGAGTATGTGTTCCTGTATTTCTTTGCGATGAATGGATTCATCAACGGCGAAATAAACTGGAAAATGGGAGATGAAAATGACGAGGTTGTAAAATACACTTATGTTTATGATTCAAATTAGTACAAAGGTTTATCTGAAAGCTAGAATTAAGAATGGTAGATCAAAGTGTTGTGATATGAATATATTAGAAATATATCCGTTATTGATTTAATTAGTCGCTTTAGCCAAGTGGCTATGACGCTCTATTTACAGTTTACCCGTGTGTATAACCGGAAGCGCGGGTTTAGTCAGTGTGTATAACCGGAAGCGCGGGTTTAGTTATCAACAACGGTAGGGATGGGGGGCGGGGTGGGGGTTTTACAGAGTATAACAACAGCGCCAGGATAAATCTAAAACATTTCATAGAGATAGTAATCTTTCGTTCACCAATCATCCAGCGTTAAAAGTGAATCCCACAGGTATTTCCGATATGATTTAAAATCAATGAAACCGTTTGACCTTATACCCTCGTCATGGTATGATCACCATCTCGCACACGTGGAACACCGACATTATCTAACACACGTGGCAAGCCGACCTTAACTCGCATTTTGAACGGATTTTTGAAATAAACTGGCATATCTGTAGCGTTGACAGCCGTATTAAATGGAATTTAAAATCTATAGATATGATTACTAGCGATATTTTGCCGAATATTCTGTTTTGAAGCCACTGCACATCATCTCGTGACAGCTATAAATGAACGGAGTTTTAATGCTTTGACCACCGAGCACTTTCAGATCTCAATATACTGTGTATTTCTAATTTCGAATTATATACTTTAAAAGTATTATTTATATTTTGTTCAATATGTAGATTGTTTGATATCATAAGACAGTAACACCCGCACGGACGTCTATTGTTTCCATTCGGTAACTAGTACTCTATTGCCAACACTAGCCATTTTGAAGTGAGAAATAAGGGTCTTTCGGATATCACCTTACGAGTGGAGGTCCTATGTCGCGGCAGGTGTTGGCAGATTAAATAACCATTAATACTACTACCGTAAGCATTGTGCATAGGTCTAAATTTGTGGTACTTCACTTGCACCCGGTGACCTCTCAATATGAGTGCAAAATTATCGACGGGACATAACCAATCCTTGCCTGTTCCACATATAGCAGTTTTTATTTCCTGCATAAATATAAGTTTTAAACTAATAATTGGAGAAACCAAAATGTAGCCTATAGAAAACGTGGACGGAAGGGAAAAAGAAAATGTTTACAAATTTGCTTAACTCCAAGTGTGTACATAACATATAGTCAAACAATGAAGATGAGGAGGGTTTTTTGACACACTGATATTCATAGGTAAACAACTCCTTTAAAGCGTAGAAAGGGACTGTTTGACCAATACATACATATAATTATGTACAACGAGAAGAAAAAGATTCCTTTATCAAGAACGGAAGATAACGAACAGTTATCAATCTCATAACTCCTACAAGCAATACAAAATAGATAGTTGGGAAAAATACATATAAAATACAGAAAAAAAACCCAAGGCTGTAGATTAGTTATCTTGGATGTTTAAATAGGATCTTTGTTGGCACAGGAACAATAAGCACATTTTCTGTATCAATACTTACCACAATATTTGTACTATGATCCATTTTGATATTAATCTGATTTTGAAATTTACAAAATTGGGGTTTTTCATATCCGCTATGTAAAAAATACATTTGATAAATATAACTCTAGAATAGATGGAACTTCATTATGGTGATTGTCTTTGAAAAATGCGACTTTACACTTATTCACTATCTCGAGTGTTTGGTCTGAAATCATTGTAACTTTTATGAACTTTTCCATCTTAAATTTGATGTTTTCATCACAATGGTCTTTAAATTTAAATACTGGAAAATGAGATTTTTGATTTCAGACAAAGATCTTTGCGAATTTACAATTAAAATGAATGTGTCTTTATAAAAACACGTGTAGGTTGTCCTTAATGATAGTTGAATATATATTTTCCTGTGTATTAGCAAACACTTTTGTTAATATGCTTTCAGTGAAAACGTTCAATGAGATTTCATGTTAAGTTAATCTTTGTTTACTCTTAATTTGATGAGTTGAATGAGAGATAGGAATTTTTCCAATTTACTTGAAAGTGATATCAGGAACAATTAAAAACATTTAATGATGAAATTTACTCTCAAGTCAGTAGAAATAACTTTATAACAAGTAACGGTAAAACTTCAGAACATCAACAATCTGTTTTATCTGATTACATACTAACTTTAATGTACATGAAATTTCATAAAGGGAAGACAATGCGGGATATTAAGTTACCTTTAAGTCAAATTAAAGTTGATGTAGATAGTATGCTTGCCAGTTTTGCCTTAAAGCAGTAGTAATTCAAAGGCAATGTAAATATTAAATTCATATTACCTTCATTTGCTTTGCCGCTTTTATATACAGTATGCAGAGCAAATGAATAATGTTTATTTTACAAATGGTTATTTACATGTACATAGATCTATCGAAACTATTTATGTGTGAATGATTCTATAGAGGTAGAAAAATAGAGTTGAAATTTTAATAGAAATGAATGTGGAAATTAGAATAAACTACGATATAATACCACCATGTCTTTTCGCGTATTTCTGTGGGTTGCTAGGTATCGCAATAGCTGTGTTCGTGTATAGCGAGCTTGTTTATGTTACATTGAGAATCCTTAAAACTGACGGAGTGTTTGAATTCTAGATCGTGCGAAAGGCCTTCCAATCGCTGTTACTCGTTGGTCTCTTTCAATCGGAAACCAAAGAATTTGAGGAATTCAAATTTGAACTGAAGAGACGATCTCTGGAAATGTACAACTACAGTTACGGTGTGAAGGAAGATGTAGGTGTTTTATCGCTACAGACACTAGTAACTATTTATATCTGCATTTGCTGTTTCTATATCATATCCAAATGTGGACAGCCGTGAAAATCAAATAGTAAATTCAAGAAAAAGACAAAATCTTATGCAGTAATTATATAATTGTTCTTTTTCGTAATATTCATCTTTCTATGGTGCAATTACACAACGTGAAAGGCAATGATAACGAACAGTGATCGATCTCAAAAATCATTTGAGGGAATCAAAATAAAATATAGGGCAAACACGGAACCCTGAATATACCGGAGGTGGGATCAGGTGCCTAAAAGAGGTAAGCATCCCCTATCTACCTGTCACACCCACCTTGAGCCCTATTTTTTGATCAGGTATACGGATTTATCCATAGTAAAAACCAGAGTCTCAAGAATGACTTAAGAAGCGGTATAAAATACGTAAGACAACATTTGACCCAATCTGTTGATGCTTATATGATGTAAAGGTAGATACACACCAAAGGCCAATTGTAATACCTGTCTTAAGCAGGGTTTTTTTTTTCTCATCGTGAAATTCCTATAAAATTGAGAATGGGTGGCAATCTTTCTTTTTCAAGCAAGATTTACCTTTTTAAAATCATTTAATGGCCAAGTTTTTAAAAGAAAAAACATGTCTACAGAAGATTTATTTTGTAGGTAAATCCACAGTCTTTCGCATTTTATGTCGCATTTACATTGTATGGAGAAGCTGTAAAGAACATAATTCGTGATGGAAAAGACTTCAGAGATGGCAAAGAAGTCACTAAAAGTTTATGGAACAGAACATTTAATGGTAAGAAAAAATATTTTAGTGACAAATTTTGAAATGTACGTAGTCTGACGAAAATACACATATTACAATTCTAAATATGTAATCCTTCATAATAATATAAAACTAGCATCAGAGGTTAGATTATTTAGCATTTAGAATGATACGTCAATGTTATGTTAATTTTAATATTGTCACTAGTCGTGATAAAATATCAATTAAAGTTTAATCTAGTGACCGCCGCGGTGGTTGAGAGGTTAGAGCGTTCGCCGTGCATGCGGAAGGTCGGGGATTCGAATACTTGCCGCGACAAACTTACGTCGTTAAAACAGGTAATGATAGTTCCATCGCCAAACGTTCAGCATCAGGTGTGAATGTCACGGGTCCTCGGAGATTACCTTGGAAACGGATGGCCCGTGTCACAGCAGGTGTGGTACGCTAAAGAACCCTAACTGCTCAATGGCCGTAAGCGTGGAACATAGGCCTAAATTTGAAGCCCTTCACCGGTCTTGGTGACGTCTCCATATGAGTGAAAAATTCTCGAGCGAGACGTTAAGCAAGATACAATCAATCATACAATTTCAATCAAGTGTCAGTTTAACCAATTGCGATCTACACTAAGTAATTCGGTAAGTACTTCTATAATCTAAGCTTTGTTATGGTAATACTTAAATTTTCATTTCTATTAATAACATGTTACATTCAATCAAGATGATGTATATTTGACAAAGACATAAAGTTTCCTATATTCAAATCGCAGGTGAAGCCTGGCGGATATTTAACGCAAGTTTACGAATGGGACCTATAACACATATGAATACAATCTTCGCGATACATATTCGTCATTCGTTTAGTGAATAACAAAAGCAAATTTTATCATAGCTGGTTTTGACATAGGTCTCAACGCGGATGTGATTGGCTGAAAGGGGTTATTTAGTCTTCCGAGGCACCTGATCACATCTTTGGTATAGCCACGGTTCCATGTCCGCCCAACTCTCCATTTTTTATTGCTTATAAAAGTTAGGAGATTGATCACTATTCGTTATCTTCAGCTTTCATTTTGACTATTTTAGAATTCATTTAAGTTTATACAGATAATCTTTTTTTCAATTATTTCAGTGGTCACCGGAAAGTTGTTCATTGATGCCAAAGGTGATCTACTCGTAGATATGATGATTCTGGACCTGAATCCCACAAGTGGCGAATTTGTTGTAGGTAGTCTTTATATATTCTAATAATATATATTAGGATTTATTGAAACTTCAAGTTATTTAACATCTCTATTTAGCATTTTTATAGGAGTTATAAGATTGGTCATTTTGATTACGGAAAAGACGAAGACAACGAACGGTGATTAATATTTTACTTAGAATTTGACTGTGGTCACGAAAGAAGGATGTTCTAGTCGACATCTCATTGAATTATGCTATCTATGTATCATTTTTCTTGTTTAGTACTGTAAAGATAAACATATCGCATATATCTATAATGATCTAACTGTAGTTAAATCTACAAGCTGCACAACTAGTCAACTATTTCGAAAAATAGGCATTTTCCACATCCCTAACTGTAATTTGTTTTGTGGACCTGACATTTCTCCACTGCCCCAAATTGTGGAATAGTCACATAAGTTCATGAAAAACACCTTCTTTTCATCAAAAACTTGATTTTTATGAACTCGTAATACATGTATAACATAAGACAAATGGCGTACTAAAATAGAACTTACGTTCTTCTGAACATACGTAGAATGATGCTAAGAGAGATTAATTTAAGAAAAATTCTGATTATCTATAAAGATACTTTTAGCAAGTATTTCCGAAATGTCCAAAGTGATTCTTCTAAACATGGAAACATTCCAAAATGGTTCGTTAATTATTTATTGCATTTAGAATAAAAATCATCTGGCTTAATAGTATGTGTAATATATTTCACACGTATGAAGTGCGAAGGCAACGAACAGTGACCAATGAAAGGCGAAGATAACGAGCAGTGATCAATCTCAAAAATCCCAGCACCCGTGAACCGTGTATCTTAACGAGGTAAACGGAGTTATCTGCAGTCAAAATCAGTGTGCCACGACCTCCCTAATAGTCTGTATGAAACACGTCAGACAGCGTTTGACCCACTGATAGGTTGCATTGCCAAACTAGGCATCTGATTCCACATCTGTTGTGTCCAGGGGTCTGTGTTTGCCCAACTCTCTATTTTAGCTTGCTTGTAAGAATTATGAGATTGATCGCTATTCGCTATCTTCACACTTATAGGAGTTATAAGATTCATCACTGTTCGTTATCTTCACAGTTTTAGGAGTTGTGAGATCGATAACTCTTCGTTATATCCGCCTTTCATTTTGTCTTCCCTCAGTGGCTCACTGGTTCAAAACGACAATAGTAAGCCTGGAAAAAAATATCTACACGTATTGCAACAACAATACAACCTTGCACAAATAGTATTGCATTTACTTTCTACATTTTGCTATCTACATGTTTTCATTTTAACGAGATTAAATTTTCAGCGGCTTTGTTGACGAAATAATAGCTTTGATTTATAATTGCACTTACATATGGAATTCTATGTATCCCTTATAATATTTGATATATTCACTACATCATGATTATCACTTCCTACATTACCAAATTCTAAATACGCTGATTTATTTCACTCTTATACTGTATGGATCAACAAATGTTATGTTTACAGCGTGTTGGACACGGAGCTCTAGGTGAATTTCATCTCAGTAATTCCAACACAATTCATTGGCCAAATGACAAAGGACCCCCTGCAAACAGACCACGATGCGGATTCACTGGGAATGCACCAGGGTGTTTAAATATGGAAGGTAAATTGCAGATTAAATTTCTAAAATACAAAAATAGTTGACCTGATTTTGGCTCCCTATGTATGTAGGGAGAACCAATAATTTCTCAATCTAGCACATTGCATACTAACCGGATACACACAAACATGAACATATTATTCATAGGCTACAGTTCCTCATTGACAATATCTTCGTGGTCTTTGATTATCAGGTTTTCCAACAGTGTCTTGGAATTCTCATGGGCACGAATTGCGCTCCTTTGTTAACTGACCTGTTTTATATTCTTATGAAGCAAATTTTATTTTTAAAAAAAATTTCTACGTGAGAAGAAAAATATCTTGTTGTAGCCTTCATTTCTACAGTTAGATATATCGTCGACGTATTATTTATTAACAATAGTAATTTTCATTCATTTGTCGATTCGATGTATCCCTGTGACCTCGAAATAAAGGACATCACAGAGTCGTCCACTTCTGCTTCATACTTAGATATTCTATTGAAAATAGATACTAATGGCAAACCAACGACTCAACTTTATGACAAAAGGAATGATTCCAGCTTTTCTATTGTCAACTTCTCATATTTATGTAGCAATATTCCATTATCACCTGTATATGGTGTTATATTTCTCAATTGATTCGATACACAAGAGTTTGTTCTGCGTATGGTATAACTTTTTACATCGATGCAGGCTACTGACAGACAATTTTATGGTAAAGGAGTTTTAACAGTCTTGTTTAAAGTTAGCATTCTATGGTCGTTATAACCATCTAGATTGTCAATGCAACCTTTCATTGGGTCAAATGATGTCTGTCTTGTTTGACACCGATTGTAGGGCCGTTCTTGGTTTTGACTACGGATAGTTCCGCTTACCTGATAAAGATATATGACCAGTCGACAGGGGATGTTTACTTCTCCGATGCACACGCCTCTTACATATCGAGGGGACCCCTGTTTGCTCAACTCCCTGTTTTTGGATTGCTTACAGGAGTTATGGGATTAATCACTGTTCGTTATCTTCACATTTCACACAATTCATTTATATATCATACACTAGCAAATATGCATAAACAATGACGGAATATGAAGGGGAAAAACAGATACATGCATTCGTTTACATAACCTTCGCAAGCCAGGTATGTACATATACGCATATTTTAACAGATCATGCAATATCCGTATATACAGATGTAATAACATTCTCTCTCTCACTTTTTATACCATAAGGATCGGTTACAAGTTTTAAAACATGGAAAAAACCTTTCAAAACATTATATTGCACATATCATGCAGAACCATGCTACTCTGCGTTGAAGCATTGCATTTTCCATGCAACTTTCCGAAGCGAAATTCATTTTTAGGTTTATAATCATATTCATTGAAGTAGATTGCTAACAGAATATTGGAAGCAGCATGATTCAGTATATAGATAGATAGATATATATATATATATATATATATATATATATATATATATATATATATATATATGTTTACACTCTGCTAAGCTATAATTATACATGTAATAACAGTTATTCTATGCAAACAAAATTGAAGAAACATGTCTCGTTCTTTAATTCTTCTGTCAGTACTATCAATACTTTGATTAATGCTGATGTTTGTGTGATGGATGTTTCATTTTTTATGTGGCAATTATCAGCCTTGGTTACGTGTGCGACTGATAATCAGGGGATATACACAGTACACTGGATCATTAAAGTAGTCATCAATTTTTAGCGCATTTGTGATGTTCTAAACCTAACTATTACTGTTCCGTGTGAAGTCTAACACGTTTTTTCTCTTTACGTTATATTTACAGAAAGTCCATTGGTGCAAATCTTTTCCTCTGCATTTTCGATTATAATAGTGATATTTTGCATCACCGTATTGATTGTGTATAGGTAAGATTTTTTCACACTTCAAATGTCCATGCGTAATTTTAGCTGTATAAAATCTTTTAAAGAGATGCTAATTTTGAATACGGAAAACTTCGTTTCACTGATCAATATAAAGGATTCATAGCGTTTGTGACCGGTTGAAATGGATATGCTTACTCCTCCTTGGAGCCTGATCCGCCTCTGATATATCTATGGGTCCACGTATGGCCAACTCTTCATTTTATATTCCTTGTACGAGGTAGGCGATCGATCACTGTTCGTTATCCTCACCTTTCATTTTCGCAAAAAGGCATCTTCACCTTTTCATAGGTACATCCCTACATTGCGTTGATTCATATACGGTTTTGCTGAATATGTTAATATGATTTATCCTTGTCGTGCTTCTTTTGATAATAAGATTTTGTAAGAAAATATCCCATGGATTCTTTCTTATATAAAACGTTGATCCCCTTAAGCGATCATCGAAGAAATTCTGAAGGTGATGCATCTTTCTGAAATCTTTTGAGGGACAGTGCGACAAAGGTGAATATTATTACTCAGACAACTCTTTCATATATCTGTCTCTTATTTTAAGTTTCGAATTATAAAATGGTTAGCTTCTGGGCTTTTGAGCACAACTGCACATGATGCTACAATTAAGTATTTACTGGTTCAATACTGATCCCATTGGTGCAAACATATTACACATCTATTACTGAACGCCATTCAGTTGAAAAACGGTGTGTCAATTCAAATTTTCAAAGGGTTTTGTGAGGACTCTAATTAGTGGTGCAAGGATTGATAAATCAAAAAGTTCTAGATCTGCGTGATATTACAGTTTCTGTTTCATCCAATATATCTTCTATTTATATACTCCTATGCATGTATTTCAGTTTTATGATTTAGGATACAAATAGTTGAGACTTGGATCCAATTCAAATATTGTAATTTATTGATTTGGTTGATATATTTTTCCAAGCAAAACACCGGATCTTTTAAAATTTGAATTAATTTACTCGATATTTTGTATAAAAAACCAGTATTTTCACCAATAATTAAAAAATTGGTCTCCAACCTTCACTTTTTTAAAATTCTGTTTTAAATTTTAAAGGGACTGATTCACGATTTTCCTCCAAATTTTGTTTTTCACTCTAAATAATCCAAATCTACAGTCTAATATGTTTAGAAGGTTTCACAAAAAAAATTAAGGTTATTCATCATGACAGAAGCTCATTATAGAAAGTTAATTATTTGTTTTGAAAACAAACATTGAGGTGTGTTATTGTTTACGAAGTTTTCAAAATAAATAAATATTGATCCAAGTTTATAATATAAATTACATGTCAAGTGTACTTTAGGTAAAATGTGTCATTTAAAAGTTAAACTTTGTGATTGTACAAAATAAAAGTGCTTTAAATTACAAAATTAATGTTTCACTGGTTTGTCTGTTTACATAAAAAGACTCGAGTCTTTGTTTACATAACACAGATTTAAGGCTAAATTATTGCTCCTACCCTTGTATTCAGACGGTCCAAATTTTGGTTGTCAACATTAAATGAGTTATATTTTGAATTTTTAACATAAAAATGAAAAAATATTTCTTTCGAAAATCGTGAACCAATCCCTTCAAGACAAGACCTTGAAAATTACGTGAAATTTTAGAAATTGACATTACTCCTGACATGTCCTTTTAAACTCTCAAATTTGATATCATGAATTTGTTTCGTATCTCAAGTGCAAAAAGGTCATTATTTCCATTACTAGTATTATCTCACTCACGCATAGCTCTTATCCTTAGACGAATTTGACTCCACATTTTTGGCACACTGTTTTTCCCTATAATAGCTCTAAAACTTCATTGTTATTTCGGATTTCAAACATTTCGTTTGAGCATCACTGAAAATACATTATTTGTCGAAATGCGCATCTGGTGCATCAAAATTGGTACCGTATAAGTTTTACATTAAACTGTTTTTAATTTGTAGTGTTATAGGACATGTTGAGTATGTATCTATTTTATGATTGATTTCTGTTGCTTATGTTGTGTTGACACCAACAGACAAATCAAGTTTAATTCAATAATTTCAAGTGCAAACAGGTCATGTTTAGAACACTGTAGTTCAATACCAAACGTTGCGACCCCAGTTTTTCTTTTTAAGTTCCTAATTCTTCTTCAATGTAGAAATTATGAAGTTCACTTCCCCCCAAAAATGACATTACTCCAAATCTGAGGTGCGAACCTTTTTAAAGTGATAACACTTTAAATCGAACGTTCAAATTTGACATCACAATGTGTTTTCGCACAAGGGAATGGGGTGCTTGATTTGATTGCACCGTTGTGCACGGTGTAGGCGGTTTTCACCTAATAACTAAGTACAGTTTGGTTTTGTGTATCATATTCAATGTGGACATTCAAACTCTAAGGAGATCATAATATGATAGTTAATTATTTGATTTCAAAAAAGTACGAAATGAATACTTACTAGAATTTATGATTATTTTCTTTACCAGTGTATTGTAATGCTGAATTATAAATACATGTACCTATATACATCTGAAAATACCTCGTCATACCCCAATATAATAATTGTTGCTTTTTGGTACCGAACTTCTATTTTAATGATTCTACAATATTTCTATCGTTTTCGTTTATTCTTTAAAATACATTTCACTGAAATCTTAGATACTTCAGAGGTAACAAAATACGGAGAGAGAAATCTGCATGTGCATGATGTGAATGACCTACAAAAATGAGTATGCACCTTTGTACTTAATCAAGGAAAGGAGTATACTTTGTGGTTGGTGTAGATAAATAAATCACGCCCAATGCACAGTTCTGAAGTACTGGAATCCATACTTGTTACCATGTATTACAATTCTTTTTAATAATGGAATATAAGGAACAGTGATCGATCTATTAACTGCTATTCATGCAAGGTGAAGATAACGAACAGTGATCAATCTCATAACTCCTATAAGCAATACAAACTAGATAGTGTGGCAAACACGGACCCCTGGACACACCAGAGGTGAGAGTAGGTGTCTAGCAGGAGTATATATCCCTTCCCGATCGGGCACACACCGCCGCCAGCCCAAGAGCTTTATCAGCTAAACGGAGTTATCCGTGTGTAAAGAATGGCATAAAAATTTGAATGAAATGCGCCAGAATACATCAAACAGAATGATAGGCTGCAATGGGAAATTGAATTTATGGTGATATTCATCAAAATATGATTAAACGGTTCAAATCTTTTCATTATCTGATTTTAAATGAACAAGAAAGATATAGTATAGCGAATATTCACCTTCAAGCGCCTTTTGAGCGAATATAACATTTGATTTTTGCAACACCTGACAAAAATATATTGGGAATTTGCAACTTGATATGATTTATGAAGAGACGTGAATATCTGAATCGTCTAGTGCTTTCATGAAGTACTGGATTGATTGATATAGTATCTTTCATTGCTTCAAAAAAAATCCCTCATATTAAGACTTCACCAGCTGTAGGTGAAGTACCATGCATTTAGACCTATGATTAGAGCTCAGGACCGTAGCAGTGAGGGTTCTTTATCGTGCACATACCTGTTGTGACAACGGATTTCCGTTATTAAGGCCATATTCGGAACAAAACCTCATGATTCACACTTCTCATCGGTCAGGTTTTTTTTAAATAGATGCAAGCTCTGACAAACAAGTTGATGGTAATGGGGTTTTAACAGTCACGTTTAAAGACAGCATTTCGCAACTTCTATGGTCGTTATAACGATCTAGTTTGCCAATACAATCTATCATTGGGTCAAATGCTGTTTGAAGTGTTGCATACCGATTCTTAGATCGTTCTTGGTACACTAATTTTGACTACCGATAACTCTGTTTACATGATCAAGATATAGGTCCATGACCATAAGGTAATTTACACGCTTTTGTCACTGTTAATATTTGAATGAAATAACGACACTTCCACACGATTGATTATTTTGTTTCGTCATATATTGAAACATTGCATTTCTAATTTCTTTGACTAGGTATTGCAGTCTTCCGGTAAAGTAGGATCACGAAATATAGTTTGAGTTGTTTTAACAAAAGAAACATCGAATCCGATATAAACATGATTGACCAGACTCTAATGACAAGTTTTGATTGATGATGCAAAAATATTAAACATACAGGCGTAGGTACTACAGTCTCACATAATAACTAACCCGTCATCAAACGGTATCATCTCTAGAATATGGTTCTATGTTGCCGCCTCACACGCTTTAAATTAGTATTTTTTCATTCAAATCTGAAAGGCATTTGGCAGCAGGATAAACAAATGTTTCCCTAAACACGCTAATGTTGCAATACATTGCGTACTTTGGAATTAATTATCAAACCATTTACTCATTATTTACTCATTATTTCCTCATTTCCGTCTAGAAAGATGAAAAGAGACGCCGACTTGTTTAGCAATTGGTGGAGGATTCCTTGGAAAGATATCACCTGGTGCTCGTTTTGCCAAAGTAAATTTTCCGCTTTGTGTGCTTCCGAAGCAAAGGTTTGTTTTAATCAAATCATATACATCACTGGTTACGATTCATTTTTAATTCATTTCAAAACACCAAAAGACTAATTCTCCCCTAAGAAAACTCTCTCTTTCTCTCTCTCTCTCTCTCTCTCTCTCTCTCTCTCTCTCTCTCTCTTATTTTATCGACTGCTATCTGTCGTGTAATCTAACGCTTCAGTTTGTGAAATTTATCTTGCTACAAAAGTTTGAAAATAGCGAAATTCTGACCGAATAGCATAAGTTGTGAATATGTAGTACAACTCGTGAATTAGTTAATATTTTTAAAGTTCTAAATCTAAAGCATCACACTTTTTAGTTGAAATCCATGTCGGATGACATTAGTCTAACCGGCAGACCAATGGACTACAGAGTAGCTTCGTACAAGGTAAGTTTCATTTTCTACATCATTTCACCACGACCTACGAATTATGTTGACATACCAGGATTTGAAGTTGAATTGTACATGTATATTGTATAAGTGATATTACCCGTTTCAACTTGAAATCCGCCAGAGAGAAAAAATCAGGAAGAGTAATCGAGGAATAGTTAGAATTCAATAATTCTATTTTAATGTACCAGGATCAGAAACGCAATTGTCCAAGATATATATGTACTGTATAAAATATAAATGAATTTACAGAAGCGGGCAATACTTTTTCGAAAGGTGGTTTACTATAACACGGTGATATATTGGTTTTAATGTTTGTGTTAAAGTTTACCATGTGATTAACTGTTTCTCAAAAGCGAGTTTAAGTGAACACCGTGTTAACTTTAACCCACCTTCGGTACCTGTGTTAAGTCTTTATAGGATTAACATTCTTCTTGGAAGAATTTATCGATGTGTAGGCTATGGATATTTCTTCCAAAAGAATGCTTGATTCTCATAATTCCAATTCATTCACTGTATTAAACATTTAACAAAAATTAATATTTGCCCCGCACTACGGCATTTGTTTTCAGGTGTATATGAATACATCATGTTTTCAGATTTATTGATGTGTAAACTCTCGTTCAGCTTTATCTTTGCCCAATCAAAACAGTTTTAATATATAACATTGGAATTACAACACAGTAGTGAAAATGGCCTCTGACGTCATTCTTTATCCGAACCCACAATTGTGTAATTTCAAGTTCATAGACAATTTAGAGACGTGGACTGATGCTGAACTATGATGATGCATTTTTTCCCTTTTTGATTCATAAAATATCTTGAAAGTGACACATGAAATAACTATTATAATAACCAGGACAATTGGATGATATAATTGCACCTTTTCTGACAACGGCAATATCTTGCAAGCATTGACAGAAACCTTTAGCAAAATCGTTTAGAAATGTGTATCCAATATCTAATGAAAAGGTGAAGATAACAAATGTGATTCATCGCATAACTCCTATAAGGAATGCTATGTTTAGAGTATGGCAAATACGGACTTGTAAACACGCCAGAGTTGGAATCAGGTGCGTAGGAGGCGTAAGCATCTCCTGTTCTCCGGTCACATCCGCCTTGAGACCTAATTTTACACCCTGCATCTCTTACAAATATACTTCTGCTATTGCATCCAAACTTTCTAATGTTATAAACAAATTTTGCAGTGCCTAGTTATAGACCATCTTATGCTTAATCCACCGACGTATTCTTGTTCTTCGTCTTCTTTGAACTATAGTCCACCTGGACATGTCATTACTTCTGATGTTGATATAGTTGAAAATGAGGACCTAAAATAACTTAATGTAAAGGTTTTAGATACAGAGAACCTCGGTCGTTCAATTGGCGACAGAACTTCATCTTTATTATGGATTATGTCGAAGATTATACTGGACGATGGGCTAAATATAAAAAAAAAACTTCATTCATTATCAGAATTGATTAAAAGTGTAAGAGAGATATCAAAATCTCGTGTTAGACACATCAAAACAAAATTACGTACCATTTATCCTTCTGTGTGTAGTAAATCAAAAGTGAAAAAAGAATTAAATAGGATAATAAGGAATATATTTTCGTTCCAGCTGGTAAAGCTTGTAACAACATTGGCTTAGTTTGTAAGGCTCATTACAACTGTATTGTAAACGTAAACTGGGCATTAATTCCACTTTTGGTAGTCGTACTTATACTGCAACTGCCCTTTTAAAAGGTGAAATTCTTCAAAACCATGCTTCAGTTTTAGACGCATTTGATATGAAAGGTGAAGATAACGAACACTGATCAATCGCATAACTCCTATAAGCAATGCAAAATAGAGAGTTGGACAGCCACGGACCCCTGCATATACCAGAAGTGAAATTAGGTGTCTAGGAGGAGTAAGCATCCCCTGTCGACCTGTCAAACCCGCCGTGAGCCCTATATTTTGTTCAGGTAAACGGAGTTATCCGTAGTCAAAATTAGTGTTCCAATATTCCAGTCAATGGACGAACATGACGTAATGTACTTATACTGGATTCTTAAACTTCATAAAAAATCTTACAAACACTGCTTGATCCAATAGGTTTTCTATCAAGCCTCTGTTTTTGCTGCTCACGAAAAATATTAACAGCCGCGAAGGAAAAACTTCAACTACGCCATTGCATATTCCAGAAGTTATGTAAATCAAATGAAGATTTTAAACAAAACCCTAAAGAATTTTTAGTAAACATGAAATCGCAAAAGCGTTTCTCAAATCAACAACATCAAAACGTATGACTTTTCAACACTTCACCCGACCATTCATCACGATAAATTAAATACTATAGTTTTTGACATTATAGACAGTTGCTTCTTCAACAAAAATGGAAACCGGAGACATTCATATCCTAGTCATCAGTCATATAAAAATACTTTGTCAAACACCACTTTGTTTCCACGCACAAGTACTCTGAAGTTGAAATTGAAAATGTGCTAAAGTTCCCCAATTACAATATCTTCGTAGTCCTTGGTGATCAGGTCTTCCAACAATCTATTGGAATTCTCATGGGCACGAATTGCGTTCCTTTATTAGCTGGCCTGTTTTTATATTCTTATGAAGCATAATTTATTTTTTAAAAATTAAACGTGAGAAGAAAGAAAAAATTCCTGCTGTGGCTTTTAATGCAAGATTTAAATTTATCGACGACGTTCCATTTATCAACACTAATAATGTTCATTCATATGTCGATTCGCTGTATCCCTATGAACTCGAAATAAAAGACAAAACAGAGCCGTCCATGTCTGATTCATAATTGAATATTTTATTGAAAATAGATATTAACAAAAACTAACAACTAAACTTTGTGATAAATGGGATGTTTTTATCTTCTCCATCGTCAACCTCTCATGTTCATGTAGCATCATTCCATTATCACCTGCATATGGTGTTTAGATCTCTCAAGTGATTCAATACGCAATACCTTGTTCAGCTGATGCTCTGTTTTCAGTTCGAGGAAGGCTACTGACGAACAAACTGATGGTGCAGGGGTTTCAACAATCTCGTCTAAAGTCAGCATTTCGCAAATTATATGCTCGTGATAACAATCTAGATTGCCAATACAACCTATCATTGTGTCAAATGCTGTCTGACCTCTTTCATACATATTATTTGGCTGTTCCTGGCACAATAAATTTGACTACGGATAACTCCGTTTACCTGATCAAGATATAGGGCTCACGGCAGGTGTGACAGGTCGTGAGGGAATGCTTACTCCTCCTAGGCACCTGATCCCACCTCTGGTATATTCAGGGGTCTGTGTTTGCCCAACCCCCTATTTTTTATTGCTTATAGGAGTTATGAGATTGAGCACTGTTCGTTATCTCTATCTCTCATTTATGGGATCTATGCATACTGTAATATAAGGTACCCCAACATACAATTGTCTGTATCTAAAACATATGAATATTCATTGCAGGGATCAAAAGTTAATCTTTTCGAATTCAAGAAAAAGTCATTTTTAACCAGTCGAATTCTATTCCTGGAATTATTACAGGTAAAGCTACAAATAGTGATGACATACTACATGCTAATTTAAAGAGATTTATCGTGTTCCAAACGAGATTACAATGAATGTACATTCTTCGTTAGAATATAACATCTTGATAACTATATATCTACCTTTCTCGTTACAGTTAGAATATAACATCTTGATAACTATATGTCTACCTTTCTCGTTACAGTTAGAATATAACATCTTGATAACTATATATCTACCTTTCTCGTTACAGGTAGAATATAACATCTTGATAACTATATATCTACCTTTCTCGTTTCAGTTAAGAGACGTAAATTGTACCAATTTGACTAAATTCATTGGTCTCACAGAGAACGACTCTGATCAGTTGTTTTCCCTTACTGAATTCTGCTCACGCGGTGATTTAAGGGTATGTTAACATTTTCATAAACTCTGCATTGACTTTATCTGTGATCTACTTTGATTTCTGTAAGATCATCTTAATTGATAAAATTGAGAAGAGAACCCCAGTACAGAAGGTAATGTTATAAATATCTTCTGATAATGTTTGAAGCATGCTAGCAAAATGTAACTTGAAAGGATCATGTATTTTTCAGTGGTTTCCTCTTTATTTGTTATTTAGTGTCATTATCCATCATCGCTCATTATATTATAATGATCGCAAGCTCGTCTTTCTTTTATGTCTTACAAACACTAAATATTTTCTCTACAATAATGAATTAAAGATACCTCAACAATGAAACTCTTAATATCCTTAGTAATTATGCTTCGAAGAAATCTATTAAGCTTTCAATTTGCATTTTGATCTTAATATTACGTTGGGTATTTATAAAAAAAAAAGGGGGAGATACTTAATTCAAGCATGATCGGCACTAAAGCTCTAGATAATGTACAATTTTTGATACATGGAAATTAATTACCAGGTCAATTTACCTTTTAAATCAAAACAGAAAGCAATCAAAGTAAATCAATTTATGTCTACATTATATTTCACTGCAAAATTTTTAACTTTTGAATAAATGTATCGGAGGAAAACTTTACGCATCTATTTGGTATTACCTTGATATACGGTGAAAAGCATTGTAATTATAGAGTTGGAAACTTTAAAAGAACATAATGGTTCTTTTCCTAAATACTGTATGATTAAGATGAAATTTAAAAACATTATAATTTGTATATACGCCCAGGGGTCCGTGTTTTTTCCCGATTGTTAGGCCGTTCGTAACACACTTATTTTGACTACGAATAACTCCGTTCACCTGATCAAGATATAGGGCTCACGGTGGGTGTGAACGGTGGACAGGGGATGATTTCTCCTCCAGGGCACCTGATCCCACCTCTGGTATACCCAGAGGTCCGTGATTGCCCAACTCTCTCTATTTTATATCCTTTATAGGCGTTATGAAATTGATCACTGTTCGTTATCTTCACCATTCATTGGTAATTTTGAATTTAGGAACCTTGACATTTAGTTTTTGTTGTATCCGCCAGTGTATTTTGTAAATCATTAGCAAATTCAGGCATCATATCACTTTCATTTCTGTGAAAAGTAATCTCAAGACATTATGGGATGAAGGCTTTGAAATATGTTCTAAAGACCTTTTGATAAATGTATTTTCATCATTACAACAAAGTTCAAATGTGAGGATATCAAAATATTTTAGTTTATATTCGGAATCGGGATCAGCATTAAAAGATAGGTGCTCTCGCTTCTAGTACTGCAGTGTTTTCATATTCAGCTTCATGAAATCCTTAATCATGTGTATTTCGTATATTGGCACGTCAACTTTAGATTTGTACCTTCTAATCATTATATTCTTTTACAGGATATTCTAACAAAGAATTCATTGGACTTGAACAAGGAATTTCGAATATCCTTAATCAGTGACATAATTCAGGTAAAAATCATACGAATATTTTTTTCCTGCATTTGACATGTCTTATTACATATTTGAATTTGTAAGTATTTGTAAAAAGAGTGTTGACTAACTATACTGCATGAAAGCACTACTGTGATACTATGGAGCATACTATTTTCAAAGATTTTTTTTCATGTAGCTTTCTTAATGTTACAGTGACCTCAATATGAAACACATCAATAAGCCTTCATCATTAGATATGTTGTTTAAGAAACACGGCAAATTGATAATTCCACTTTTTTTCACAAACTTCATCTGGACTTCAGATGATCCATCGTCAACTTCTCATATTTACCCAGTAATATTCCATTGTCACCTGTATGAACACTGATCAATTTCATAACTCATAGCCAATACAAAATAAAGAGTTGGGCAAACATGGAGCCCTGCACACTTCAGAGGTGGGATCAGGTGCCTAGGAGGAGTAAGCATCCCCTGTCGACCGGTCACACCCGCTGTGACCCCTATATATTGATCAGGTAAATGGAGTTAACCGTAGTCAGAAACGGTGTGCCAAGAACGGTCTAGCAATCGGTATAAAATACGTCAGGCAGCATTTTACCCAGTGATAGGTTATATTGGCAAACTAGATCGTTATAACAACCATATAATTTGCGAAATACGGATTTTAAACGAGACTGTTGAAACCCCTGGACCATCAACTTGTTTGTCAGTAGATTGCCTAGATACATTGGTTGCAAGGGTCTCATTTAGAGTCAATATTTTGCAAATTATATGGTCAATATAATGATATAGTATACC
Source organism: Ostrea edulis (assembly GCF_947568905.1). Classification (NCBI taxonomy): domain Eukaryota; kingdom Metazoa; phylum Mollusca; class Bivalvia; order Ostreida; family Ostreidae; genus Ostrea; species Ostrea edulis. The sequence goes on from NC_079166.1 coordinate 6,167,255, forward strand.
AATACAACCTATCATTGGGTAGAATATCCTCTGAGACCATTCTTTGCAAACTGATGTTGACTACGGATTACTCAATTGACCTGATCTAGATGTAGGGTTCATGGCAGATATGACCGATAGGGGACACTTAATCACACTTCTGTTGTGTCCAGAGATCCATATCTGTCCTCCTCTTAATTTGGTGGTTTTTGTAGAAGTTGTGAGATTCATCACTGTCCATTGCCTTCACCTTTTCATGTGATTTAATGTGTTCTCGTGTTACCGATCTGGTATAGATTGAAAAAAAACAACCAGATACCACAAATACAAACGTACATTGTACGATCCCGAAAGCCCAGGAGAATTTAATGGTATTTCAAAGGAATCATTTCTAAAAGTTTTAGTTCAAAGGTTCAAGTAATTACAATGTCATCTCTTTAAATGATTGTTACATCCTTGATTTATTACAGTCAAGGGGTGCTTACTCACACCTTGGTATATCCAGGGGTCCGTTTTTGCCCAACTCGCTAATTTGTATTGCTTATATGAGATCAGAGATTGATCACTGTTCGTTATCTTCACCTTTCATTCAACATTTTAAAGGATAGTTTTGCGAAGAAAATGAAACAATGAACTCGTATATTAGTATATTTCTCCAGTGGTATAATGTTTTACTACTTCCTTACTTGTAGGCAATGGAATATATCCACTCTTCTAACATCTGGTATCACGGAAACCTAACCAGCAGATCCTGTGTCATTGACAGCAGATTCGTCCTGAAAGTTACCGATTTTGGAATACAATCCTTACGAGATTTTGAAATTGATGAACGCAATGAAAGTAAAACATGTAATAGTGAATCGATTAGATAGTTAAATAGGCATTTTAGTGTTATATAATAAACATTTTCAAGGATGTTTCTCATTATTTTAATTTTCGTAACGTACATTCACGGATCACTGCGTGCACAACGGTGATTTTAATAGTTGTCAAATCATTTGAATGGTTTCCGATTCGAATAGGTGCAGATGATGAAATTGATTCGAATATTTGAACAGTTAATTGATTTGCTAAGAAAAATGTAGGTTGCTTTGTCTTTTATGTCAAAACAAAATCAAAAAGTGGTATCAATACAAGATGAATTCACAAAATTCCGAGAAAATTGAAATCACAAAACGTTTCCCAATATCAACATCATCAAATTGTATCACTTTACACGACCATCCCCCACAATGAATATAAGGGCAACGCTTTTGACATCATAGGTAATTTTTACTGAGTGTCTGCGGACAGATTGCTATGCTAGTTCGTCAATACAACCTATCATTGGGCTTAATGTTATCTGGCGTGTTTCATACCGATTGTTTGGCATACTGATTTTGACTACGGATAACTCCGTTTACCTGATTAGGATATAGGGCTCACGGCGGATATGACCGGTCGACAGGAGATGCTTACTCCCCATAGGCACATGATCCCACCTCTAGTGTGTCTAGGGGTCCGTGTTTGCCTAACTATCTATTTTGTATTGCTGATAGGAGTTATGAGATTGATCACTGTTCGTTATCTTCACTTTTCATGTACATTTTTCATGTAAAGGATCTGGGCTGATTTTTATGATGCTTCAACAGTCTCGTTTAAAGTCAGCATTTCGCAGAGTCTGTGGTCGTTATAATGATCTTGTTTGTCAATACAACCTATCATTGGGTCAAATGCTGCCTGGCGTGTTTCATACCGATAGTTAAATCGTTCTTGGTTCACTGATTTCAACTACGGATTACTCCATTTACTTGATCAAGGGATAAGGCTCACGGCAGGTGTGATCAGTCGATGGGGGATGTTCACCCATCCTAGTCACCTGATCCCACATTTGATATATCCAGGGGTCCGTGTTTGCCCAACTCGTAAAACGTAATTACTGTATAGTATCTCGGGGCTGATTCTTATTAACGTTTTTTCTTTAGAGTGTCTCTGGGTTGCTCCTGAGCTTCTTCGAAAATCGGTAACGAAGACAGACATCACCGAGATGCAGTGCGCTGACGTTTACAGTTTTGCTATAATACTGTATGAAGTTCTCTCTCGGAAGGAACCATTTGAAGATGATCGATATTTTTTGACATTAGATGGTATTTATTTTAGGTCTTCCATCTTTTGCTAAGGTAATACAAAACGATTAATAGGAATCTTAAATTAAAATCATAAATATTGTCGTAGCATTATCTAGCGTTCGCATATAAGTTCTTCATGCGGAATTATAAAGAAAACAAAATAGTTGTCATGTAGTAGTTATTCTGTGAAGGCAACGATCAAACAGCTCATGATACCTGTTAACAGTGATTAATCAAAGTTTCCTATCATCACCTGTGTACACGTTGTATGTTGAACAGAGATTGTAACGAAACTGAAACATGTGAACCAAACACCATTCCGCCCACGTATAGACTTGGTAGAGATCAACAGAGATATAGAAAGACTGATGAAGATGTGCTGGGACGAAGACCCCAAATCAAGACCAACTTTCCATGTCATACGAAAGGAATCAAGAAAACTACGATGGTAATTGTGAAATTTTAAGCCCAATCAAATTTGTTTAATCCAACTTACTTTCGGAAATTAATTTCTTTTCTGGTTAGACAACACTGTGGAATCATTTGAATCCGTGTCGCCACTTTGTCAAGTTATTGTAGTTCTGTTGGGATATAAATCATCCACTTGATATGGTTTATGTACATTGAAACAGTATATACTTCGACATTCGCAGGATAGGACTATCCACAAAATCCATACAAATTGAAACTAAATGCTTGCGTGATGAATTGTTGTGTAAATAAGTTTGAAATAAACTCCATTGGAAATTAATTTCAGGTTTGATATTCATAGCAACGTGGAGTACACAAATTTATGGTTTAAACAGAACTAATTGTAAATTAAAATCTCCTACGGAGAGATTGTGAGCTAAATTGCTATACCGTTTCGTTCATCCTCTTCATTTTTTGTCTCTAAAGGGATAGATCCGGTGACAAATTACTTGACACACTGCTATCCCGTATGGAAGAATATGCTGATAACCTAGAGGGGCTGGTTGAAGAAAGGACACAGAACCTGATTGAAGAGAAGAGGAGATCAGAAGAACTACTCCATGAAGTTCTGCCGAGGTATAACGTTGTAAACATGGTATTAGTATATCCCTTCTTGTACGTATTAGATCACCCAAAGAAACAACTGAGTTGGGGTTTTTTTTTCGGATCGAAGTGTATACATGTCGTCCGACAGACTGTTCGCTTATTAACTTTAATCGTTTCCTTCATTTTTTAAAGAATCAATTTCAACCAAACTTGATATAAAGCATCATAGGTAAACAGGTGTACTTAAGTAGACGAAAACATTGTCGCTGGAGTGAAGGGATATACTGTTCATATGCCGCTTTTCAGTATGATAATATCGGTAATTAAACATATGTTTTCAAGAACCACCAGACAAGAGGAAAACCCCAAAATCGCATGAAAGTTTCCCCATATAGTGAAAAGTGGTATGCTGTAATTTGCATTTTACTTCTTTCTTATTGTTAGCCATAGTCAGATGGACGTATGTGGATGAGGGAAGCATTTCAATAGTGGTGTATATGATGATGTACATGTACAAATTCAGAAAAGTCGCATTCGAAATGTGAAAAAGGTCCATTTAAGGGATACAATGGAGGGATACAGGTTACACAGCGATGTAACATCTGATCTTTCTCAACACACATATCTTATCGTTTCATTGTCGCAAATTTCACTCTAATCCTGAATGAATGAATTCAAACTATGCAAATTGCATTGTACTAAAGTTTTCATCAATGCTTTCGGGTAAATTTAGAACGGGGTGGAAGCATTTTATATTCGTCTTTTCAAAAACCACACGAGGTGGAAGTTTCCAAAGATACAATTTTTTAAGTCAAAGCATAACCGGGACGGTGCCATTATGATGGTCTGCAAACGTGTTGTGGATACCACAGCATTTACGGTATTAATATATTGGACATATACTTGCTACAGAATATAACAATTTTTCATTAATCTGTAGGATCTTTGCATAGGTCAAATCATGAGGTCTTTATTTTGCATTTCTTACAAGAGCCATTAGATAGGTCAATGTTCGTTATCTAATTTAAACATTATTTTATTCACTAATACAATGTAAGTGAATGGGATTAAGTTGTAAGAACAGCCTACTCAGCCCTCTCTCTGTTCGTTATCTTCACCTTTCATCTTTATCTTTTATATCGATTTTTTTTATTTGTTCAGAAGTGTCGTCGACAAATTAAAGAGTGGTAGAGTGGTGGAACCGGAAGCTTACACGTGTGTTACGATTTATTTCAGTGATATTGTTGGGTTTACGGAGATTTCATCAGAGAGTACCCCAATGCAGGTATTTTCTTTTTGATAAACTGGTTTCAACTATCGTATTTGTCTGTTGGAATTCCTATGGCCACCAATCGTGCTCTTTTATTACACGTTTTGTTTTATATTCTAACGAGACAGTATTTATCCGAAGGATTCTACATGATAAGATAACAAGAGGCCCATGGGCCTAGAATCGCTCTTCTGATACATTGTAGAACAGGCAAAAATTCTCACTAACCAAGATTCATCAATTAACATAGTTTGATGATGTTAAGTCAAATAGTACCTGAAAATTTAAATGTAACTGTCTAAAAGTAGGTCACGGTGACCTCTTTTGATCGACACACTTAAGACTCAAGATGCATCAACTGACAAGTCAAATAGTATTCAAATATAGCCGTCAAATTCCAAAAGAAGCCACAGAGACCTACTTTTTGTTCTACACACTCCATATTCAAGATGCATCAACTGACAAAGTTTGATAATTTAAGTCAAATAGTATCTGAAATATTCAGATATAAACGTCAAATTCCAAAAGTAGGTCACAGTGACCTACTTCTTGGTCGACACACTCTGAAGACTCAAGACCCATTAACTGACAAAGTTTGATGATTGTAAGTCAAATAGTATCTGAAATATTCAAATAGAGCCGTCAAAATCCCAAAATAGGTCATGGTGACCTACTTTTTCGTCAACACACTCTGAAGACTCAACATACATCAACTGACAAAGTTTGAAAATTGTAAGTCAAATAGTATCTGAAATATTAAAATATAGCCGTCAAATTCCAAAAGTAGGTCACGGTGACTTATTTTTTGGTCAACAAACTATGAAGACTCAAGATGCATCAACTGACAAAGTTTGATGATCCTAGCTTTCATAATGTCCAAAATATGCATCTAAGATTGAAAATGTGAAATTTGAATGTCTGCAAAATTCAAAAAGTAGGTCACTATGATCTACTTTTTTTTATAAATATGTTTCGAGGCCTCTAGATGCATCAACTTACAAGGTTTGATGATTCTAAACCTCTCGGTATCTGAAATAACAACCTAAAATGTATTCATAAATGATTAGCCATAACATTCAGAAAGTACGTCATGGTGACATACTTTTCACATGACGCACTTAAAAGTCCCATGATCCATCAACTGACAACTTTTGATAATCATAGGCTCAAAAGTGTCCAAGATATGCATCAAAATCCATTATTAATAATAATTACCTGCGAAATTCAAAAAGTAGGTCACCATGACCTACTTTTGAGACAACATGATATTAGGTCCTAAGATGCCTCAGCTGACAAATTTTGTTGATCCTAGTCCTTATACTAAGCAAAATATCAAAGTTTTAACAAAACAAAATTTAAGGTCAACTTTGAAGTAACCTTGAGACCACACCCTTTGCCCCAAGATGATGCCTTGAACAATTTTTTATCTACAACCTATCCTCATCCTTATACACAAATTTGGTGATAATTTGCCCAGTGTTTCTTGAGAAGAAGATTTTTTAGCAACCACTACTTTTGTTTACATTTTCCTAATTATCTCCCCTTGTTAAAGGGTCACAACCCTAATTTTAGTACATATGAAAGCCCTTGATTTCCAAAATTCTAGTTCCCAGAATAATAAAAATCCAAAATGCATAGGAAATGTCTAACCAGAGCTTTCCTAATTAGAGTTTTTTATCATAAAAAAATCACTGTGCATTTATAATAAGAATAAATTTTCTAGTATACTTTTGAAAGACAACGATGCAATCTTTACGTTATCTTACTACTAAAAGAAAGTAAACATACTCTAGAACAATCTAGGTCATAGGTGTCAATTGAATGCAAGCAGTAAAGAACAAATAATTGATGAGGCCTCAAATTCTTTTTTGCAATTTGTTGTAGATAGTTGACCTGTTAAATGATCTGTACACGTGCTTCGACAAAATCATCGACAATTTCGATGTCTACAAGGTAATATTTGAAAACCTAAAGTGACGGATGTATGTTGATATCTTTTCTTTTTCAGGGGATACTTTCTTCTCTGAATCCACCTCTGAGAAAGCTAGGGTTCCGTGTTCTCCCAGCTCTGTATTCTGCATTACTTATAAGAGTTATGAAATTTACCACAGTTCGTTATCTTCGCCTATCATCAATATACACTGCTTATGAAATTAATTCATCAACCATTGTTGTAGGTTGAGACTATAGGCGATGCATACATGGTTGTTTCTGGGCTGCCTGTGAGGAATGGAGATCAGCACGTTGTAGAAATAGCAAAGATGTCATGGTCTATTCTACAGAAAGTGAATGTTTTCAAAATTAGACATAAGCCAAACACTCCTTTGTCTGCGCGGATCGGAATCCATTCTGGTGCATAGATAAGATCCGTATTTTCTAAAGGGCATATTCTAATTTAAGAATATATGTTTAAATTGTTTGCTATGATACATATACTCTGATTACGAGTCTCAAAACATTTAATTGATCTACTTTCTGAGAATTTAATGACTTTGATCATACTTGCTTGGACATGTATTCACACTCTGTTTTTCGGGGCATGTGTACGTCAATGATATAACAAAAACAGTTGAAGTACATGTAGATGTCCTGTGTCACGATTTGCATTTATTTCACAAATCGCAGGCTTGTCCTTGAAATATATTTCTGTTTCGTGGTATAAACATGTATATAGAATATGAAGATCTGAACACTGTTGATAAAACGCCCCTGGAAAAATTATGAACCACAAAAATCAAACTTAATATTGAGAGTACAAAAACATTGATTGAGCTCAAATATTAATGTTTCTGTTTTCTAAGGACAATTCACTGAGGGAAATACAAATCAATATTAATGATCAGTAAGATAAATAAAATGCTTCCATATACTATCCGATCAACAACGGATATAAATGAACACTGAACGGACTGTGGACGTATGGTGAGCGATCCATGGACGCTTTGTTAACGATGAGTGGAGAGCGAATGGAGATCGAACGGAGCGCAAATGTTGAACTCACTGTGAATGTTCGACGAGGGAATGCAATGATAGGATAGAAAGTGTCAGGGACTGTAGGAGTAGTACAATGCCCATCTACAGTCGGTTGGTATGTTATGTGGCGTGTCTCGTGGCGAGAGAAACGTTTCAGCACTGAGTCTCGACAATGTTGAAGAATGTTTTATTCAATATGATTTTTTCAGGACCAGTTTGTGCTGGAGTGGTTGGTTGTAAAATGCCACGTTACTGCCTGTTTGGTGACACAGTGAATACAGCGTCACGCATGGAGTCCAACGGACAAGGTAAGTATATGCCTTCCATGTTGTAACGTAAGGATGTATAACATCTCTAATAGAATTTAGTTGAAATGACAGATATTATGGAATAGCGTGTCTCTAAAGTAACCCCGAAATAAATAGATCAAGCCATCATCAATGACATGTGTAGATTGTGTACTCAGATCCTAAAGAAACCTCAAAAGGAGGTTTGTCTCTAAGCCAAAATAGTATGATACTCAATACAAACTTGAAATCTTTCAATGCCATAACGTTAAAATACAGAAATACCATCGTTATAATTCCTGACACATTGTGTTATCCATCCTTAATATGGAAGTTCATTTTCAAAGCAATGAGAATCCACTGCAGTGAAAGTACACGCAATCTACTTGATGGACATCATAAATGTGTACTGGAAGATAGAGGGAATATACAGATCAAGGTAAAAAAGAAAGGTTCACTGAAATATCAACTTTTTTAAACGTAGGTCAAATGCCAAGGGCAAAAGGTTTAGTACCAACAGAAGGATCTCATCACAAGGCATACGCATGTGAAATATCAAAGCTCTAACACTCACTGTTCAAAAGATACTAGCAAGGTTAACGTGTTTGAAAAGTAGATCCCACGTTTTTAAAGAGAGGGTGTCAGTTTGAAAAACTACAAATACATTCTTAAAATTATCCACGGTATTACACATTGTTACTAGTGATAAACTATACAAGTTTGCTAAGTTTCATTGAAATATATTAAACATTTCCGGTTCTATACGTGGCCGAGTGGTTAGAGCATCGCGCTCAAAATCACACGGTCTCTCACCTCTGTCGGCGCTGGTTCGAATCCCGCTCGCGCCAGTATGTAAGAAAGTTTCCCAGTTTACTTTCAGAAGGTCGGTGGTCTCTTTCCAGTTACATTGTATCTGGGTTCTCTCTTCGACCAATAAAAACTGGGCGTCACCAGATAAATGAAAAAATGTTGAGTGTGGCGGAAAACATCTATCAATCCGGTTCTATTGATCTTTGAATTTCCCTATGGGAGTTTCAATGTTAAATATGTAAAATGCCTGCCACGTTCTGTCATAAACTTCTCAAAGAAATCTTGCGAGATTTTACCTGAAATATGTCAACAGCATTCCCCACAGAGGAAAATGTTTTGAAATGATTCCCAAACGGGGTTAGAAATCTGTAGGGACCAGAGTAAGAAACAGTCTTTTATCAGTAATATGTTCATTTGGCATCTGATTTTCAAACTGTTTCGTAATCTGAATTAAACAATAAAAGGGCAATCAGAAAACATAGGTCCGTGGGTCACTATAACTATGTTGATCCCTTAAGGGATGTTTTGGAACTTAAAATTTGCTACTTTAAGAAAAACTTCGTAGGAGTTATCTCTCTTGCTTTTTAAAAACCACGTTACGTCCCGTCAATACTAGGGATAAAATAAACATGTGTGCCAAGTTTCATTGAAATATAATTAGTACTTCCGGTTCTAGGAATCTTTGAAAAATCCTATGGGAGTTCCAATGCTAAATAAGTAAAAACGCCTGCTCTCGAAAAGTTCTCAAGCAAACCTTGTGAGATTACACCTATGATGTGTCAACAGCATTCCCCACTGAGGAAAATGTTTTGAAAGGATTCCTAAAAGGGATTAGGGGTATGTAGGGGCCAGAGTCTTTTAACAGTAATCTTGCTATTTGGCATCCGATTTCCAAACTGTTTCGTGATTTGAATTTACTAGCAAACGTTCAATCTAAAAATATGTGTCCTTGGGTCACTATTTTGACCCTTTAAAGGATTTGTAGAGCTCAAAATTGACTACCTTAAGAAAAAAGTTCTTCAGAGTTATCTTTCTTGATATTTTAAAAAACATGATTTTTTTTTCAATACTAGGCATGATTTAAACATATGTGTCAAGTTTCATTGAAGTATATTTCCCTATTGGTATTTCAATGTTAAATTAAAAAAAAACCGCCTTCCATGTTTTCTCAAAATGTTCGCAAGCAATCCTTATGAGATTTCTCCTCAAGTATGTTAGCAGTATGCCCCACAGAGTAAAAGGTTTTCGAATGAATACTATGAGGGAATAGGGATCTGTAGAGGCCTCAGGTAAAGAAAAAAACAGTCTTTTAACCTTAACTATATTAATCAGTATCTGATTCCCAAACTGGTTTTTGATTTAAATTGAGCATCATAACATCAATTTAAAAACGTGTCCGTGGGTTACTATTTCGAACCTTTTAAAGGACTTGTTGGGGCTTAAAAATTGCGACTTTCAAATAAAAGTTCTTAAGAGTTATCTTTCTTGGTATTTTCGAAAACTATGTTATATCCATTTAAGACATGTTAAATTCTATTAATCATCGAGGTTCTTCATCGTTCTTTACATTTTGTGTCAAAATCACGATAGTGATTTAAAAATTTATTTTAGAAAAAGTTCTAAAACTTCCCTACTGGTCATTAAAAATGGATGAAATGTTTCAGTTAGATTTGTTTTCTCTGTATAAACAAAAAGTCATAGGTGACCTACTTCCGTTTCCGGTTCTTTCCTAGATATAGGGCGCCAAAGATTAAGGGGATGAAATTTACAAAAATTTGAAACAAATAGCAACATTTATTTCAGACATATTGAAATGTTGATAATGATAAATACAATCGATCTTCCGAGTTTCAATGGAATATATTGAGTATATCCGGTTTTATAAATCCTTGAATTTGTCTATGGAGGTATTCGTGTTAAATTGACATTACTTGTGTCACGAGTTATATCTCTCGCACCATGCATAAAACTTTTTATTTCATCTTCAGGTAGCTATTTTCCCTTATAGAGCTTCAGATTATTTCAGCATTTTATCGGTTCTTTTGTACACTGTATTTGGACTTTTTAAGATGTGTAAATCCATGTTAAGTTCTAGATTTTTATTGTCGAAAAGCCCTGAATTTTTGTTTTTGACAACAATTCTAGTTATTATTATCATTGGATTTCTGACTGTTAATAAGGACCGTGTTTTATTCTGACATAGAGTTGTACTTCATTCCCTCATTTAAATTTCAGGGGAAAGGCGTCATGAGGACGTATTGGCTTCGCTGTCAAATTGAGGACGATGCCACGAATGTTTAAATTTTGTCAATACCACTTCGTATCAGCATCCGTATTCAGAATGAATAATGATTTTGCAGGATTGATTAATTCATGCCTTTTCGCCCTATTGGAAAGGTGACTAAATCGGCAAACAGATTTGGTATAGGCAAAGAGCGTCAACACTGAACAGTGAATCTAATTCGAATTTGTTTTGATATTGTATTGTATTTCATCGCAATGTACCTTTTATCATGGAAGTGACGATATCAGGTGGAAGTGACGATATCAGAAGTCAATCATACACGTACAGGGACTATATAAAAACACATAGAAATAACGAAGATACAGGTGTATGAAAGGAGGTAGTTGGTTGGGAGTACATATTTAGCGTCCCTCTCGAGAATTTTCATTCCTATGGAAATGTCACCATTGCCAGTGAAGCGCTTACGGTCTTTGAGCAAGAAGAGATCATTCTCGTGCCACACGGGGCCTAAGTTTTTTGCGATCTTATCCGGAAACGACGTACAGCATACACCACTAGTATATTGAGAAAAATAAATTAAAAGCAGGTAACAGTAGTGTTTCGGTTTAGGTTGAAAATTGAGGATTGGGGCAGGAAAGACTGGAGTCTACATGAACTACAGTTACAGTGTAACTCTCCACACCAATTTAAAAATGATCTTAAAATGTGCTCTATAATAAGAACTTTTTGACATCATCCAGCAAATAGTTTCAAAGCTTTGCTACCTCATATCTGAAGGATTTAAGGCGAGCCTAGTTCATTGTTCTTTATCGTAGATCTAAAATTGTATGAATGTTTTTAAATCTTGTAGCAGTTGAAGGACTAGATAATTTTGTGAATACATTCAAATGTTTTCAGAGCTTTTGTTCGCATTGTCCGAGTTTTAATTATAGTAATTTTGATTGATTTTATAAAGTACCAGTACTTTTGTGATCATCAATAAATCCCAAAGTTCTTATTTTTTTTATTTGCGGGTATTTTTCCCAGTGCAGAAGTGCCATGTGAATAGACATTAACTGAAATGGGACAAAATGGATGACTTATTGTTAATTTCTCTAATTTGTTTAACGGTTTGCTCAGCTGTTGCAGAACACTCAGTGACTTTGCTGCCTTTTTGTAAATATTTGTGATACATTTGTTGGAAGGAAGCTTAAAGCCAATCGTGATGCCAAATAATTTCACATCATCATCATTCTATTCCATTTAATTCAAAAATTTGTTTTTGTATTTTCGATAGAGATAGCTTGAAACTTTTATGGGGCTGTCTGCATTTTGTAGGTGAGCAATTTAATCAGAGATTTACTGTCACCTTGAAATGCTGGTCTAATGATTTTCCTATTTTTGAAGAAGCATTATAATCGACATAATTGTGAACATTGTATTTGTTTACAAACAGAAAAGGTCGTTTATGAAGATGTTAAAGATTAAGGGTATCATATAACTTTAATAGATGATGGTCACTTTTAATAATTTTCTAGTTGACATGACACTGGTTAATGGTGAATATAGCGAACAGTGATCAATCTCATGACCCGTCATCTGGTATATCCAGGGGTCTGTGTTTGCCCAATTAACTATTTTGTATTGCTTATAGGGGTTATGAGATTGATCAATGTTCGCTATCCTCACATTTCATAAGCAATACAAAATATAAAGTTCGGAAAAGATGAACCCTGGATATACCAGAGGTGGGATAAGTTACCTAAGAGGAGTAAGCATCTCCTGTAGACCTGTCACACCTGCTATTGGCCCTATCTCTCTATCAGATAAACGGAGTCAAAATCAGTGTTCCGAAGTCGGTATGAAACACGTCAGACAGCATTGGACCCACTGATAGGTTGCAATGGGTTGGATGAAGCATCATCGTTGATATTGTAACGAAAAGATGAAGATAAAGAATATTGACCAATCTAATAGTTCCTATAATGATAATAATAATAATGATTGGTTTTAAAAATAGCTTTTTCCAACGTATGCTGCTCAAAGCGCTTTACAATGCATTATTACCCCGGCAGATCTTATATCAATCTAGAACTTTCTCAGCCTCCTAGGAAGCATACAATGCAAGCCTGCCGTTACCAGCGCTAGAACACTAACTTTATATCAATATCTTTCACTGTCTATAGCCAGGTACCCCTTTTTACACTTGGGTGGAGTGAGGACATTCATGTAAAGTACCTTTCCCAAGGACAAAACGTCAGCCCTGCCACAGCCAGGACTAGAACCCACGACCTTTTGGTCGAGAGTCTGACGGCCTAACCACTAGGCCGGCGACGCCATAAAGAATACAAAAATAGCAAGGAAAACGCGAAGCCCTGTGCACAGCGCAGGAGTAAGCACCTACCGCGAACCTTCTGGCTTCATCAGATCAAGGGATTAACCCGTAGTTAAATTTAGTGGGATCAGGTATCTAGGCGTAAGCCTCCTCTGTCGACCCTCCACACCCGCCCTGAGCCCTATACTTTGATTAGATAAGCGAAGTAGTCCATAATCAAAATAATCAAAGGCAGAGTTTTTGTGAAGTTTAGCAATTCAGTTTAGGTACGGTGTCTCATTCATTCGTCCCATTGTCTGGGGGTATCAAATGTGTTAAAAACTGAGCCATATTTTGAAGAATTCCATCATTTGAAAATAGCAGTTGGAGTATAAGTACTTAATGTGAAATCAATGCCAATTTTGTTTAAAATAAAGTTGTAATAGGAGTTATGACATTAATCGCTGTTCTTTATATTCACCTTTTCTTGTAATAGTGTGCCTTACGAACAAAGACAATGTTATTATAAGTTAAGTCAGCCAGCACAGAAACATATTCCTTTTGTAACCTAATACTTTCATCACTTCCGATTTACTTCAGGGAAAGAGAAATGATACACACTTTTGTTTCCCTTTGTATGATACGCGATTGTGATATTCATCTGACACTTGTTATCCATTATCACGGGATGAGAAGTTCTTGTTTTTCATGATTATTCAATCGTCTAACACATTCTCCGACATAATTCATAATAGTGATAAAATTCTGTCACCAATTGATAGACCGATGTTTTCTGAATTGATGACATTTTAAAATAGGTGAATTGAGGTCCTCATTTTCAACAATATCATTATCACCAGTACTGGCATATCCAACTGGACTATAGTTGTCTATTATGTATAAGACGGTCTATATCTAGACACTGTAATGTTTCTTTGTGCTTAAAAAGTTTCGATGCAATAGTAGACGTATATGTTTAGGAAATACTGATGTTGACTTTAACTTCAAATATCCAGCAATCCAAGTCTGATGTTGATTATGGTGATGACATACAGAAAGATGTTGATTATGGTGATGACATACAGAATCTCAACTACACAAATTGAACAGGAACGTCTGTTCCCACAACAACGTTCCGTTCAAACCGTTCAGCGTTCCGTTCAAAGTCCAAAGCGTTCCGTTCGTTATCTAAAACAGATCGTTTCCACAAAGCGCTCCTTCCCTCAAATAATTCGTTCCCGCATGGCCATTCGAAACTCCACGCGTCAATCATCATTTTAGGTCAACATGGCGTTGGTCGATAGGTTAACATGGCGTTGGTCGATAGGTCAACATGGCGTTGGTCGAAGTCAAAGAAGAAAACTATCCCTCTTGATTCGACTCAGTATTTTAGTGCTGTTCAAGACTTATCAGGGCGGATAGTTCTACAGTTCAAACCCGGTGAAGTTTGCAGACAAATTATTAATTCAACACGACACAACAGAGCATATCTTTTTTATTTTTGGGTGAAAGGCAAATTCACTTTCATTAAGATTGTAAAGGAATATCAACTTGATGACGACGAACGTGTGTGAAAATGGATATTTAATTTCCAACCAAAAATTTTAAGTAAATAAATGAATAGCGATGTTACTGTTCATGAAATCAAAAGATTGGTACTGTAGGGATTTGTATTAATTTATTTTTCATTTTGTCGATAGGGGATTTCGAAACAAACTGTCAAATTATAAGATCTAATTTCCATACACACAACTCATAGACTGATATGAATTAGACACGTTTTTGGTGAACGTTTTGGAGGATTAAAATGAATTAATTACTTGTTAGTATTTTGAGGAAACAAACATGTTCATGTTACGGCTTTCAACCATTTCGTTTAGAACAAGTATTCTGAGAGCATTACAGGACAATACTTAGTCCCCTACCGGTTGCAAAAATTACTGTACCACAACAATATTCAAAGTTCATTATGTAGGTTATGATAAAAGGAAAATGTGGGGAACCAGGGTAGGAATGGTTGGAAATCAACTACTATTCGAGTAGACCAGGAAAAAAGACAAATTTATAATTAGGTTTAGATCTTTAACCAAGTCAATAAACTGTAAAATATAGGTAATCGTGGATATGTTAGCTACATTGTTGTATTACTATGCTAAATGTTTTAATGTGTGTGATACTCTCTTATCTACATAAATCAGAAACTTGCATATAAAGTAATAATTCATGCTATTTGTCTAAGTCCAAGGGCCATAACTTAATGAAATATCAACGGAACGATACGAACCCTGTTGTTGATGATATATATTCATAAAATGCGTTATATGTTATGTAATCGCTCTTCATTTATCATCAATACGAATAATTTATAGAAATTAAAAAAATTAAGTTTTTCTAAAGGTAAAATAAGCTCTTGATTCATGAAAGTGCTACAAAAGTCCTTAACATTCGTGTGGCAGGGATGGAGACCGGACCAGACTAATGAAAGCCGCATTGCCGTGAGTTTAGCTATTTGAATAATTATTATTCAAAGGCACTGGGATGATATATTATTCAAAATATTTAGCTAAAATATTTGTGGGGATATTAGTTCACATCTAGACGTTATTGTGCAAGTATGGAAATTAACCGGGATTTGAATTGACCGTTAAAATTTTTTTAATAATAAATTTATGAGACAACAATTCAAGAATACAACGATATAAGGCCTCAACCGTGCGCAGCTTTTTGTGCGCCGTAACTCGAAGGTTTTTATAAGGGGTGGATCTGTAGCTCTCTGTTATGTCAAAATATTTTTTCAGAGAGCTACAGTTCTGCTAGAATGAAAGGTGACGATAACGAACAGTGATCAATCTCATAACTCCTACAAGCAATACAAAATAGATACTTGGGCAAACACGGACCCCTGGACACACCAGAGGTGGGAGCAGGTGCCTAGGAGGAGTAAGCATCCCCTGTCGACCGATTGACATATGCATGGGTTTCAACAGTCTCGTTTAGAATCAGAATTCGCAAATTCTAAGGTAGTTATAACGATCTAGTTTGCCAATACAACCTATCATTGGGTTAAATGCTGTCTGACGTGTTTCATACCGATTGTTAGGCCGTTCGTGGCACACTAATTTTGACTACGGGTAACCCCGTCTCCCTGATCAAGATATAGGGCACACGGCGGTCGTGGCCGGTCCACAGGGGATGCATCCTCCTCCTAGGCACCTGATCCCACCTCTGCGTTTGCCAAACCCTCTATTTTGTATTGCTTATAGGAGTGATGAGGTTGACCATTGTTAGTTATCTTCATCTTTCATGAATGAGAGTGAATATTTTAAGGTAATTCCCCAGACCAAGTCAAATAACGTTAGAAACGTTATTCACGAGTCACGAACGTTATCACACATTCAACGAACCCGATGGCATTTTGGTGAATTTTGTAGACCGTATTAGAATGGATTGTTTGAAAGCAAACAATAAAAATTTAGAATTAAAAAACAACAACATACGAATCGCAATAATACAAACAAGCCGGTTTTATACAAGACAACGCTCGGGAGAGAAAATGCTTATAATTATACACATCGCGAAGTCATAAACTCTCCATACACTTTATGAGGCAATGGGTCCAGGGCGAAGCCCTCGTGGGGGTCCAGGGGGCGAAGCCCTCGGAAGCTTCTGAATTTTACAGATTTTATGGGGCTTGAAATATTTCTCCTATTTAGTATCTGTACTATTTTCTATCATTTTTTAAAGGTGAAATGAATAAAATGACCCAATTTTTAAGGATTTTTTTTTTGTTGAAAAAATTATGTTCTCCCAATAAAGTAGTCAAGAAATCAAAAGATTTTGTAATTTATTTCTCCGAGAGTGGAAGAAATTATTGCTTCTTTTATCGTTTAGTACATTTTCCGAAACAATATACCGCGATCTACCTTAAATTTGAAAATTTTAGGGGGGGGGGGGTTGTGTCAATTCAAATTTTTGAAAGGGTTTGGTAGGGACTATATTTTGTGACGGAAGGATTAATTAATTAAAAATTTTCAAATATGCGTGATATTACAGTTTCTTTTTCATCCAATATATCTTCTATCTTTATACCCCTATGCATGTAATAAAGTTTTATAATTTATGATACAAGTAGTTGAAACTTGGCATTAGTTTATTAAATGGTTGATATATTTTCCAAACAGAACGCCGATACTTTAAAAAAAAAAACGTTTTAATTAATTCATTCGATATTCTGTATTTTTCGCCAATAATTCAAAAAGTTGATCTTTAATCCCCACTTTCTTGTTCCATTTTCAATTTTAAGACAATACCTTGAAAATGATGTTAAATTTTAGAAATGTAAGACCACTTATGCGCCTTTTTCACAGGTAACCGTTTGCAGTGAAAAAAAAAAACCTTTTAATCGGTACTTCGGAATTTTCGAAACATCGGCATTAATACCCTAAACACACACACACACACACACACACTCACACACACACACACACACACACACACACACACACACACACACACACATTATAACAATAACAACGATAATTGATATAAAAAAAAATGCTTCACAAATGATTTGACAATCTACAAAACGAAATCACTTCTATCAAGCAATTAAAAATCGCCCATGGTATAGAAATTCTGATAGTTCAAATTATCCATATTTCATTAATATTTTATAAACATTTCATTC
>NC_079166.1:6189923-6244923 GCF_947568905.1 Ostrea edulis
ACCGAAGAAAGAAAACAGCTGATCTGTGACAGTTTAAACTTCGACATCGTTGAAGGTATAGACACGGGGGTATGCCAGAAATGCTTCAGGTCGGTGCAGAGGATTAAGGATGCATTAGAGTTGAAAGACAGAGTGAAAAAGTCAGCGGAAAAAGTAAAAGAAAATTTTCTGTCCTTGCCATCACGCTCCGTGAATTCTAAGAGAATGCACCGCCGTCCTTGCATGTCTCAGCCAGCTAAAAAGGAACTAAATTTTCTGCTACCCATTAATTATGTACATCCTGTCAAAATCTTACCATTTAATGACATTACTAATATACAAAACAAACTGCCTATTGTCAAAGCAGTGAGAAGATCACTAGGAACATCATTTGCAGAAAGCAGTAACACGAATATCCCTGTAGTGTTAAACGGAGAAGTGGAGGTAAATAAATTTTACATTTGACCATGTTCACAGTTCATATTTTTCAGTTTTACTATACAGGTAGCAAAGTAATGCATAAGTGTTTACACCTGTTAGTTTGGTTAAATTCAAGTATTAATTATAGTACAGATATCACAAATTCACTCCTCAATATTAAATTAGGTACAACACAAAATATTGGCAAATGAGCTTGATCATATGTTTGAGAAAGTATGCATCTGAGTTGAAAAATATTACCCAGTGACTTCATACAGTGTGGTTATATTTAATAATATATTATGCATTATTTTGAATTATCGTCATATAATTAAATATGTATAAAGACATGTATAGGCATCACACACACACATAATCATATATTTAATCATTAATCAGGGGTGTGATTTTTCTTCTTTTCAGAGGAAATCCTCTGATTTGCTCAATTTTTGAAAAAATGAAACACTCTGAATTTGATCTAAAGTGGCAGAAAATGATATTTTTCCAGGTAGGATGAGCTGTTTTCCTCCCTTTTTGACCACTGACCAGTTTCCTTTGATTTCTTAGGAATTCAGTCACATTCCTGATTAATGTGTAAAGAAATAAAACATTGATTTAGATGAGTGGTTATACAAATAAAATGCAATTGTAGATATATAGATGCATATTCTTACAATAAGAATTACATAAGGATGAAAATCAGAACTGCAAGATTTTCTATGAGCTTGATGTTTCAACCTTGTTTTAGGTATCTTAAGTGGAGGATATGAAAATGTTCAATATTTCAAAGTTGATAAATTTAAAATTTACTTTCTGTAGTTCAAAAATAGCAATTTTAGTAGAAAGTAATCCAAAAACATTGTAAAACCCCTCCTGGACTCCAACCCGCGATCATGTAATGTAACAGTTCAGCGGTCATTAGTGCTTAATACCAACAGTGCTAATTAGCTAGGCGATTACATCTAAAAGAAATAAAAAATTATTATTTAATCATATTTTCATTCATGTTTTAAAAGGAAATCAGCTGTTATGACAATATATAGTACACACACATATAATCACTAATCTATACTTGTCTTTTACAATGTGGACTTAAGATAGACTCATTAGAATATCATTAATTTTGTATTAGTCATGAATATGAAATAACATCCATATGGCAAAGTATTTCCTTTTCTATTCCAAAAATACTGACTAAATACATCTGTCAATAATTGACAAAATCTGATATTGATTTTTTGAAGTATTTTCCCCTAGAAATTCATTGACGCGAGGGGGGGGTGTGGGGGGGGGGGTGGGGTGGTATGCTTAGTAATGCAATAGTTAGTATGAGGGTATATGCCCCATCTTGTAGAATTTTTGTATTCTGTTCTCTCTTTTAAAATTCATTTTGCATGTTGTTTGAAGTTTAATCACTAGTTTCTAATAATTGAATTGAAGATTTCATGTTGTTTGAATGTTATGTTTTCCTTCATTTTCCAGTTGTTTACCAGTCTACAAGATGAAGAACTTTGACAATATAAGAATTGACCGTTCATTAACTGAAACATAGGGTAAATGGATTTGAGATGAATTGTGACTGTTTAAGCATGCAGATGAATATTAAATGTCAAATTATGAATTCTTTAATTACAATTGTTTATAAAAATTTATTCAACTCCGGTATTAAAGTTTTAATTTTATTGTGATCAATAACGTCATAATTATATGCTTATCAAGTATACTGAGTTTTTAAAATCAAGTACTTAACCTCAGAGAAAAAAAGCTCAATTTCATGAAAATATGTCTTTACCAAGACTTTGTGTTGCTGTTCAGTAATGTTACATTGCATTTAAAATTAGATTACTGGCTGGTATCCAAGTGGGAAGAGAACCACGCCTGTTAGGAACAAGATTCACCAGTCACTCTGTAAGGTTATTTGCAAGTTTGAAAATGCTGAACAGTCAATCATCAACTTACTGGTAAAGGAGAAGCCTGAAGAAGTTGTAAATGCTGCTGCCAAAGTTGTATCAGGAGAAGCCAGAGAACTGTGTAAAAGGAGATCAAATTATATCCTTCAGATGAAAGACCAAGAAAAACTTATGTCATTTACATGGGATAAAGTGAACCAAGAACTAGAAATCTGTGCACCAAATTTACTAAAGATTGTTAGATCAATTGTGAGTGACATTCCTGTGATACCTGGAGAGAAGAAGTTCATGTATGTACTGCACACAGTTGCCTCTGGTCTTCATGGCCGCAGTCTTGAGATGTCAGGACTCCATTATTGTATTGCTTTTGTCCTTGTCCATGGTGGATGTACACTGAGAGTAATTTTCATGCACTGTTACTTAAAGAGTTACATTGTTACAGACTACAGTCTAAGTGGAATGATGTATAATTACTTCAAGTTCATTTAATTAAGGCTGCAAATTATTTTTACATGCATTTTGCTGGCCATTATTTTAATTGAAAATCTGACATTATCATTACCCCTATTTTGAAGAGTAATGTTCTTAACAAATTAAGGAAATTGATCTAAGCATCCAAAATATCATCAAATATTTGAAGTAATATAAATGTAATGAAATGCAATGTGCAGTACAGCTAGTATATTTTCTACAAGTAATGCATTACATAATACCATTACTTCACTTGTAATGCAAAATTGGCCCATTACATATAATACACTGAAATTGGCTGTCAATACATTACCATTATACATTACTTGCCATTACCCTATGTTCCTTGCCTTTTTATTAGCTCTTCTGAGCCAAAGGCTCAAAGAGCTAATGCTATGGCCATTTGTGCGGTGTGCGTAAACTTTTTAGAAAAAGGGCTATAACTCAAGAACCCCTTGGCCAATTTTGTTACAGGGTATCATTGGCCAAAGGGCTTTCATACTTACTAAATAGAGGGATGTGACCCTTTAACAAGGGGAGATAATCAGGAAAATACAAACAAAAGTAGTGGTTGCTAAAAAATCTTCTTCTCAAGAACCACAGGGCAGATTATCACCAAACTTACACATAAGGATGAGGATATGTTGTAGATTAAAAATTGTTCAAGGCATTACCCTGGGGCAAAGGGCGTGGTCTCGAGGTCACTTCAAAGTTGACCTAAATTTAATTTTTTTTTAAATTCCTTAAATAGATATTTTAGTCATTATAAGGACTAGGATCATCAAATTTTGACAGTTGATGCATCTTAGGACCTTGTGTCAAGTTGTCTCAAAAGTAGGTCACGGTGACGTACTTTTTGAATTTTGCAGGTATTTATTTTAAAATTAATTTTGATATATATCTTGGACACTTTGAAGCCTATGATCATCAAAACTTGTCAGTTGGTGGATCATGGGACCTTGAAATGCGTCAACTGAAAAATAGGTCACCATGACCTACTTTCTGAATTTTATGGCTTATCATTTATAGATATATTTTAAGTTGTTATTTCAAATACCGAGAGGTTTAGAATCATCAAATCTTGTAAGTTGATGCATCTTGAGGCCTTGAAACATATTTATAAAAAAACTAGGTCACAGTGACCTACTTTTTGAATTTTGCAGATATTCAAATTTCACATTTTCAATTTAGATGCATATTTTGGGCACTGTAAAACCTAGAATCATCAAACTTTGTCCGTTGATGTGTCTTCAGTCTTCAGTTTGTGTCGACCAAAAAGTAGGTCACCGTGACCTACTTTTGGTATTTGACAGCTAAATTACTATATTTCAGACACTATTTGACCTACAATCATCAAACTTTGTCAGTTGATGCATCTTGAGTCTTCGGAGTGTACTGACCAAAAAGTAGGTCACTGTGACCTACTTTTGGCATTTGACAGTTATATTTATATATTTCAGTCACTAATTGACCTACAATCATCAAACTTTGACAGTTGATGCATCTTGCGTCAACGGAGTGTGTCGACCAAAAAGTAGGTCACCTTGACCTACTTTTGGAATTTGACGGCTATATTTATATATTTCAGATACTATTTGACCTACAGTCATCAAACTTTGTCAGTTGATGGGTCTTGCATGTTCGAAAGGTTTCGACCAAAAAGTAGGTCAACTTGACGTACTTTTGGAATTGAACACCTATATTTATATATTTCAGATACTATTTGACCTACAGTCATCAAACTTTGTCAGTTGATGCGTCTTGCATGTTCAAAGGGTGTTGACCAAAAAGTAGGTCACCTTGACCTACTTTTGGAATTGGACGGCTATATTTATATAATTCAGATACTATTTGACCTACAGTCATCAAACTTTGTCAATTGATGGGTCTTGCATGTTCGGAGTTCGCTGACCAAAAAGTAGGTCACCATGACCTACGATTGGAATTTGACAGCTATATTTCAATATTCAGATACTAATTGGCTTAAAATCATCAAACTTTGTCAGTTGATATTTCTTGGGTTCTCAAAATGTGTAAACCAAAAAGTAGGTCACATTGACCTACTTTTTTTTGAATTCTTAGGATTTAACTAAAGATTTAGAATACTAAGAGGCTAAGAATAGAAATGGTGGGGTTGTACAATTTATCAGAAGAGCGATTCTAGGCCCTTGGGCCTCTTGTTATATGTGCAATCCAATTTATATTTTCAACACTGTTTTAAATGTTACAATTAAATCCACTTGTTTATCTATCCAAATTTACCTGATCCTATAATGAAACTTATAAAACCATAATTTATGAGAGGAATTAATCAAATTCATTTTTAAGGGTATAATATTACATGGTTGCTCATGTTGACATGCAAAATTTATTAGTTTATATATTGCCAATATGTTACTTCTCTTTAAATTAGTAGAAGTTTGCAAATGTGCAATTTTCCTATGAGTAGACCTTAGTACTTATACTAAGTTTATTTATATTTATAGGATATTGATAGACTTGTCAAAATTGGACTATGTGTTTCTTCAAGTTCTGTCCATAAAAAACTATCTTCACGGAAAGACAGCATAGACGAAGCAGTAATAAAGCTACGGACAGAGTGGGCAAGTGGAGGGAGAATTAAATACCAGCTGGTTGGTGATAACTGGGACAAGAACATATTGCCATCATTCAGGTATTGCAGTGTAGTACAGGGTACAAATGACAAAAAATTAATATTGTTCATACCTCTGCTATTGAAAAAGCTATACATCTGGAATTTGGCATTAAAATTTTAATAAACATTATAGATGACAAGCATGTTCTATGAGTGAGCATTGAACATGACTTACTACACCTGCACTTGTGTTAGGTCACCTTAATAAGGGAATAGAGTCTTTAAAAAAATTCTTGTTATAAAAGGTTAACATTTTACAGTATCCTCTGGGACTTACAGACTGCAATGAAAACAAGACTGCAGAAATGATTCAGCTGCTGAAAGATTTTCAAGTTAAATATGTCCCATTCAAAGATGATGAAATCCATGAACCAGTTTTCTTTGGTGGTAAGTCTATACACAGAAACATAACTTTAACAAGAGTTATATAAATGAATCCTCTTCTAAAACTAAAAAAAATTAAACATTTCTGTACTTCTACAAGTGCTACAAATGTGTACTGTGAAATATAATAGACAGAGTTAGTGTTGTTTGTAGAAATAAACTTTCACAGCTAAGGTCAGCGTTTTTACTATGTACAATTAATTAATTACAGGTGACAGATTGACAGACGAAAGAATTCAATCAGCCCAACAGGCTATGCTGAATGGTGATTCATCAGCAAGCAGACTTGAGGGCTTCATTTCAAAAATTGAAAATTTCCATAGGCTCATGAATTTTTTAGAGGTACATATACATGTCTTCTCTGTATGGTGACTTTGTCTTTAAGAGATTTAAAAAAAAAACACCCTGAAATACAGTCATGAATTAAATGACTTATTATAAAACACTTATTATTTCAGGCCATAGCAAAGCTGACATATAGCACAGAATCTGGATGTGACCCATGCATAATGTACTATTTTAGGAACAGGTTGAATGCAAGAAATGTCAAAGGCAATGTGCGAGATTCATACAGGGCACACAAATATTTATATTACACCGTCCTGGATGCTTTATGTTGTGTTATGTTTTTGGACGAATTTGACAAAACAAATTTTGATGATGCAATCCCACTACCTAGTGACTTCTGTGCCAATACAAGTGAGGAGAAAATTCACTGGTTAAATGGAATTTGTGAAAATTTACCGAGAAAACACTTCTTTAATGAAGGTAATGATTTGATGACAACACTTCGAGAAATTGTGAATGATCCTAACCATCCTGAAAACTACTGGATTTCGAATGTGAATAATGGTCGGGTACAGTGCCATTTCTGTGAAAAAACGTATGCCTACGTGGGTTCCCTTAAAGTACACGAAGAGACCCAACACAATGCAAAGGTCCCACGAGTTACCAAACCAAATCGCCAAAAGGAAGTGATGATGTTGAATGCTACTGTAATGTGTTATTCAAATTACCTTTACTGCATAAAAACCTGGACAGTGCTGTGGACATGGCTGACGGATTCCGATGCATTCGTTCTGCTAGATATGAATTACCCATTTACAATTTAACAAACAAATTCAAATATGCAATTGGTTATATCCACCTGACAGCTTTAACAGAAGACATTCTCTCTTACGACCAAAGATTGCGACCAGGTTTATAAATTTGCAGGGAGGCGTTAACAACAACATGGCCTTGGACGAATATGTAGAACTGTTGAATCGGGACAGCAAAGTAGCATGTTCAGGTTTTCAGACGAAAGGCAGCATTTTCTACCATTATAAGGAATTTGCTATGGTAGTTAACTTTGTAAAACACCATGATTCCATTTGTGGAGTGCCTCAACGAAAAGGGTTTCATCACCTCCCATCATACTTTGAGGATGTTAAAAAAGTTGCAGTTGAACTTGCAGATGTAAATGCAATTAAGCATGTAAATGGTAAAAAACTAAGATGCAAATCCTTTCCATGTTTAGATAAAAAGATCTTTGATAAATGCTTTCCAAATTTAGGCACATTAATTTTCAGACACAAACTATATGCTTACCACAGGCAAAGAAATAAAAAGATTGAATTGTTATTGCAGGTTGTATTTTCTTCAATAAATCATGCACATTCTAGTAACAAAAGAAAAGGTCCATGGGCCACATCGCTCACATGAGTCACCTAGGCCCTGACATTGTTCACTGTTGTGATTTAAGATAGACAAAAAATATATATGTTGGTTTCCATTTTCACCTCAAAATTTTTAAGGGTTGGTAGGTACATGTAGGTTTAGTGTTTTATTTTAAATTCGACGTGCCTTCGGTTCTTGTGTGTAAGATAATGAATATTATTTTTATATAGCGTTTGATATTTCGGTGTGAGAATGGAAAAAATATGTTAGAGTCAGCAGAAATTTTTTGGGTTGGTCGAAAAATTGAAAACCAAGACACATTTTCTTTTGGCCTATAATTTTTTTCTTTATCAATCTTTACTTCCATGAAAATTTTTGACCCCATATTGCAGGCTTTGCAGCCCCAACTTAGTCTCAAAGGATCATATTGAATAAGTCAAACTCTCAAGGTGAGGGTCATACATGTAAGAATTCTAATTTAAGGAGGAATGATACACCAGAACAATTTGATATGGATGAACAGTGGATGATGTACATGTATATCACAATATACAGTAAATCAGAGTTCTGGGTAAACTTCCATCATGCAGACTTTCTACCATCCAAACCAAAGCTATATCAATAACATTTGGTACCTTCTGGAACACAATTGTGATATTCTCCATATAATATACTTTATGGGCGAATTTGTTGCTCATAAACAGTGGATGATGTACATGTATAAAATAATATACAGTAAATCAGAGTTCTGGGTAAACTTCCATCATTTCATATATTTCAGCTGTGTTGGGTCCATGGTATATTTTATTGAAAGTAGACATTAATGGCAAACTGACAACTCAACTGTACGACAAACGGGATGATTTCAGCTTCTCCATCGCCAACTTCCCATATTTATGTAGCAATATTCCATTATCACCTGCATATGGTGTTTATATATCTCAACTGATTCGATATTCAAGAGCTTGTTCTGCGTATAGTCAGTTTTTAAATCGAGGCAAGCTACTGACAAACAAGTTGATGGTACAGGGGTTTCAACAGTCTCGATTGAAGTCAGTATTTCGCAAATTCTATGGTCGTTATAACGATCTAGTTCGTCAGTACAACCTCGCATTGGGTCAAATGCTGTCTGACGTGTTTCATACCGATTGTTAAGCCGTTCTTGGCACGCTGATTTTGACTGCGGATAACTCCGTTTACCTGATCAGGATATAGGGCTCACGGCGGGTGTGACCGGTCAACAGGGGGTTCTTACTCCTCCTAGGCACCTGATCCCACTTCTGGTGTGTCCAGGGGTCCGTGTTTGCCCAACTGTCTATTTTGTATTGCTTATAGGAGTTATGAGATTGATCACTGTTCGTTATCTTCACCTTGAATACTTTATATTTCAGCTATGTTGGGTCCAACATTCAAACCATTCTTCACACGTTGACTGATGTTCTGGGTACAAGTAGCCCTAAGAGCTAGTATACTTGCTCCAGGGTTGAATGAACGCAGTTCACCAACATGAGAAAACCAATTCCTGAATGCTTTCTTATGTCCTTCATCGTCTACCCTTAAATTAAAATCAGAAATAATTCTTATTTAAATAGAACTCTATGCGAGAGCTTTGTGAAAGTTCTGAAAGTGTTATAAATATTAGATATAGAATATTACAATACATGCCAAAATCTATATCATATCATTCATATGTCATATCAAGCTTAATCGCCCATTTAATATCAGTTCGAGGGCTGATATTACACATGATATGGATTTTGGCACGTAATATTCTATTTATCACATTATTACTATGGTAAAAACTTTGATGCAAGGATTGCCCCTGGTATAAACTTTGGTACAATGATTTGTAAATCTTTGGTACATTGATTGCAGTTAACCATGGTCATACATTAAGATATACTACAATAAAATCCTCGACACTGATTTGCCATAGTAAAAACATTGATGCACTGATTTTTACCAGTAATTGTTTAATTTCCAGATTGATATATATGCATTTGTGCACACTGAGGTCTAATATGTGTTATGGATTTTGGGACCGTTCATTGATATCTGCTGTTGTGACATCATTCCTAACGTGCAGCGCAGTATTGACACGCTCATTACTAAGTATATGATAAATTTCAGAATGTTTTGCCTATGATGTAGCTATAGTGTGAAATTCGTCAATGATAATTATTGAAACTTTGAACCGTTAGATAATGGATTGCTAGTGCTGATTGCCAACAAGTGTGTGTGGTAGTATTGGATTTTTATTATGCTTTTATTTCAGCCGGAAATTTGGGAAATTAAAATAAACTAATTTGTAAATTTACAAACTAAGAAACAGGATTTGGAGTTGGTGTTCATTTCTTTCTCCTGTTACATTTGGCGCCCACGTCGGGACTCTGCAATTATCAACAACGCATGGAACTGGCGTAATATCACTCATTCAATACCTGGCAAGATCAGTGAACCGTGTCAAGGAGGAATTCGAATAGAGATCGAGGACATCGGTGATTTAAAAAAACAACAACCAAACAACAGCTGATAATAAACATTGACCTACTTCTGTGTGTGATGCATCAGTGTGTTTGATTATTTTTTCTGGCCAGATTGAGTACGTGTACGGTAAGGTCTGAATTACATTTGTGCACTACAATTTTTGTCTTTGTACACATTTTTTTACCTCAAATAGTGTAAAGGTTTTTTTTTCCAATTCAACATTTGAGTATAAATGTATCGAGACAGAGTGGTAAGATGAATGTAAGAAGCTAATATTCCACCTCTTTCGTCCTATCTTACAAGTTTTCTCTTTGCATGTTCTCTAGACAATGTAGACATTGCGACGATAGTGATAGATTGAGAATCACCTGCATGTCTGTCCGTCACTGTCCTGTAAGCACAATGTCTGTCGTTGTCTGTGTGGAATAGATCCCTTAGTGAGTACTGTGCCAGTACAGGTAGAATTCATTGGTCCGTGGTGTTAAAAGCCCAACAATTTAAAAGGTTTCACTTGGCTAGATAAGATTACAGATACACGTTTACCGGTAGTGGTTTTAAAGCTAGCTATCGAGAAAACGTGTTTTTTTTTTTTATCGGTGAAAAATCGCGCTGTTTATTTTGACTTCCAATACACAAGTATTCACAGGTAAACTTAGTATATGCTTAAAACAGTGCGACATTTAACTCTGGACACGACAAAAGTCCGGAGTTTCGCCAACCCTTTTATTAAGGATACAAATAAACCCTTCACAAAAAAAGATGGGATTTTATGTTCACAAGACATGCACCAACATTTACACTTGCACCTATTGTAGTTTTTAAGATATTTCACCTGAAATCAAAAAATCCCATGGGATTTTGGAGGGATTTTTAATCCCACTTGGGGGATTTTCACTCCCACAAAAAATCCTATGGGAGAAAAAATATAATTTCTCCCATAGGATTTTAACTCCCATATTTAAACTTAATATGGGATACAATGTCCCATAGGAGGAAATGTCCCATAATGAACATGAAATGGCAGTAAATATCCTATTTGAGCATGAATGGGAATAGATATCCCAAATAAAACACAGGATGGGATTTTTATTCCATGAATATAACAATAAAACAGAAAATTGTATCTTAAAAAGTGTTGTTTGTCATGATTCTTAAAATGTACTTAAAAGCCAAGGCATGGCATTAATTTTTAAATATATATAGTAATTATAAACTCTTATGTGTAGGCCTATGTGTTTGTGAATAAATGTCTAAAAAACATGAGAGATAATAAAAGATATTAGAGCTCTGCATTACTAAACTTTTCCCCATGCAATTTTAATTGTATACATATAACCCTTGCACAAAAATATCCATATAAAATTGGACGGGACTATATTATTGCAACAAGCAGACAAGAACACTATGAAATACTCATTCACACACGGGCACTGTAAGTTAATGTAAATATATAGTATGTGCATGTATAAATATATATACATGCACATACTACATGTATCTATTTACATCAACTTCCATTGCCCGTGCATTCACATGCAGTTGCTCACATTCACTATTCACAACCCTTCATATGTCGTCAGGTACTAAAATATGTTCACAGGAACCGGTAATTTTGTCTGTATTAATAATAGTGTGGGTATATACCATATACCGTACCATCCCCTAATCAGCTGCTATTGGGGGGGGGGGGGGGGGGGGGGGGGGACCTACAAGGGCTGATACTTCACTCAAAACTTCGTTTCAAAATAGTTCTTAAAATTATCGTCACCCACCATCCTTGTGGTTTTATAAAGGGTAGCAGTATTATTACTACAGATTAAATTACCAGTTCCTGTGATATGTTGTTGAATTACGGAATAGGCCTAGCTTACAACTTGTTTACATATTCTAAAATTAGTGTTAAGTGCTTACGGTGAAACATGAACTCTGCTAGGTGATGCTAAGTTGTTTAGTGAACCGAATCAGACATCTCAAATAAGATTCTCGATTATTAAACAACACAAGAATCGTTTTACAAAATGCATGCTTCGGTCCATCTTTCCCTCCCTTCTACAATCGTATTCATTCTCAAGTCAAAGTACTTTCTCCGATTGCTACCTTTACATTAAGCGTCGAAAAGACTTTGACAGGCGTGTCCGAATAAACGGTTAACAGACGTCTCGACTCTAGGGAAGTTCGGCTCTAAGTGTTCTAAACATCTCGAGCGATTTTATAGTGATAAACTTATATGATTTTCGACATTTGTGTATCAATGTTTTATTAATATTGTAGCCTTTTTTTTACTCATAAAGCAAAGCAATGTTATCGCAAATTTTTAGGTCTACTTACAAATGTATTAACCCCGAGATCCGCCACTAATTAGTTACACAAGTTGTGTGGATACAACAGTCTTCACTTATCATTTTAATTTCATTGGATGATAAAATAGATGACGTTAATATTTTGAATACCTTGTATACGCAAAAGAATTTAACTATACGATGTTTATTTTTCAAATAATAACTTCAGTGGCGAATGGGCGGATCCCCCGTCCCATTCCCATCCCTTACGCATAGTACTAATTATTTCCCCAGCCACTTAATGACCAGATATACACGACTATTGAATGTAAAGCACTGTTCAGTCATTGTGTACTCCCAATTAATTAACAATCTACCCTCGTAAATCATAATCGTTACGCTTCGTTGGACATGAAACCTTAAATCAATCCATTGACACTACTTAGTCAACGATTTTATATTGTGATACATTTCTATGATTTCGGACATTTATATATCAGGATTATCTGATTTATTTATCAGTGTTCAAAAATCAAAGTACATGTACCGTTACAACGATTTTATACCTACTTCTTATAATACCCCCCTGGATACGCCACTAGCTAAATTAATTCTGGTGATGCCTATAACAGCGGTACATGTACTCACCTATCATTCTAACTTATTGAAAGTTAAAATAAATGTAGATATAATCTAATGTAAACATTTTGAATACTTTATATATATATATATATATATATATATATATATATATATATATAAAGGCATGCCTTCATCATATGATGTTATGTTTATTAACTTTAGTGGTAGATAACCGAGAACGACACTCCACCCCTACTTCGCACAATTCAATTTCTAATATTGACAAGCGGCCCATTTTGACCAGATAGACATTACCCTTGAACGTAAAACACTGGTCAGTCATTGTGTATTTCTAATTAACAAACTTCATCATTGAATACAGCCACTGACACTAGTCGTGAGTTGATTTTGTACGTGATAAATTCCTAATGATCTTTACTCGTGTGTTTCATTGCTTATTTGGAGTTTTTATTTGTTTGGTTTTTCCCCCTTCTTCTTCTTCTTCTTCAAGAGCAAAGTATTGATATTGCAGTTTAACCCCCTGGAACCGCCAGTTATTAGGTAGACGTATTGTGTTGATCTACTAATTAGGTAAATGAAGTCAATGGATATCTGCGGTAATATTTAGCGTTATTCACTTAATATTAGCTTCCTAACTATATTGAAAGTTGAAATAAACAACGTTAACATTTCGAATACTTTAAATATCTAGGATACATAATCATACGAGGATTATTTTTTAATATTTTGAAATTAGAAAAACAACTTTAGAGGCGGAGGAGCGAAAGCCATCCCTCTTCCTGCAGGATTTATGGTCCAAAATTGACAAAAGGCTCGTTTTGACCAGATAGAAATGGCACTTTCAAACGGAAAATATTGGTCAGTCATTGTGTACTTCCAATTAAAAAAACTACTCCCATTGTAACTCTACTTAGTCCCTGGTATTCTACAATGTACAATTTGAATATTTCATATTTGTATGGTATAAACAGTCACACGATGTTTAGTTCGGAAATTTAAAAAAAATGTAGTGGGGACACTGGTCAGTCATTGTGTATTCCCAATTAACAAACTACCCTTTTAAATCCTACTCGTTACGGTTCGTCAGACACGACAACATCTTGTGGGTGTACTTGTTTATTGTAATTAAGGTCTGCTTCGCAATGAAAACCTGTTATCATTGACAATTAATTGTTATTCCACTTAGTCATCGATTTTTTATGTGATACATTTCTATGATCATGGACATTTATATATATATATCAGGGTTGTCTTGTCAGGGTTTATTTATCATTATTCCAAAAGCAAAGTACTGTTATCACGATTTTATGCCTACTTCTTACCCCTCTGGATCCGCCACTAGCTAGATAATTTTGGTGATGCCTATAACAGCGGTACTCATCTATCATTGTAACATTATTGGAAGTTAAAATACAAGTAAATTTAATGTTAACATTTTGAATACTTTACATATATACATGTTAAGGAATTCATCATATGATGTTTATTAACTTTAGTGGTGGATGACCGAGAGCGAACATCCCCCTCTCCCTCGCACAGTTCAATTTCTAGAATTGACAAGTGGCCCATTTTTACCCTTGAACGTAAAGCACTGGTCAGTCATTGTGTAATTCCAATTAACGAACTTCACCATTGAGTTCTGGCCGTTACGCTTCGTCAGACACTAACCCACTAATACTACCTAGATACTGATTTTGTACGTGATAACTTCCTGTGATCTTTACTAGTATGTTTCATTGTTTATTTGGAGTTTCTATCTGTTTGGGTTTTCTATTTTTTCTTTCTTCAAAAGTAAAGTATTCATATTGCAATTTAACCCCCTGGATCCGCCACTTTTTAAAAGTACACATATAAATATAATTGTGTTGATCTATAATAATCAGGTAAATGAAGTCAATGGATATCTGCGGTAAAATTCAGCGTTATTCACTTAGCTTCCTAACTATATTGAAAGTTGAAATAGACGTTAACATTTTGAATAATTTGAATATTTAGAATAGATAATCGTGCGGTGTTTATTTATGAATATTTTGAAATTTAAAAAAAAAAAAAACTTTAGCGGCGGAGGAGCAGAAGCCACCCCTCCTCCTGCAGAATTTATGGTCCAAAATTGACAAAAGGCTCGTTTTGACCAGATAAAAATGGCACTTGAACAGAAAATACTGTTCAATCACTCTACTTAGTCCCTGATATTCTATACAATGTACAATTTGAATACTTCATATATGTACAGGAAATAATCACACGATGTTTAGTTCGGATATAAAAAAAAATATAGTGGCCCAACTGGTCAGTCATTGTGTATTCCCAATTAACAAACTATCCTTTTAAATCCTAGTCGTTACGCTTCGTCGGACACGACAACATAACACATTGACCCTAACCGAACAAGTCTTGTAGTTAAGGTCTTCTGCTCCCAAATGGAAACCTGAATAAGATATCATTAAGGTCTTCCGTTTCCAACGGAAGATTTCGTTGTTCTTGACACTACTTAAATAAAAAAAAAAATAGTGGTCCCACTAGTCAGTCATTTTGTATTCCCAATTAACAATCTACCCTATTATATTCTACACGTTACGCTTCGTCAGACACGAGATCATAAGCCATTGACCCTAACCTATCTAGTCTAGTATAAATGGGTTTTTTGTTTACTGTAATTCAGGTCCTCCGCTTCCAACTGAAGACCTCATTGTTATCTCTGTTATCATTATGGTCTTCCGCTTCCAAAGAAAGATTTCGTTGTTATTTTTGACACTACCTAAAGACATAATCTCGAACATTTATGTATCGATGATTTGTTGTTTGTTGTAATTTTTTGGTGGAAGCTTTACTGGAGTTGAAATAGTTACGGTTGATATTGGAAATAGATTTTACAATGAAGAACTAATACTGTCTTCATTACTAGGAAAACTTTAGTAGCGGACTGATCAAAGCACCCACCCTTTCCCCAACCCCTCGACCAGCCATCACGTATAGTTCATTTTCCAAAATATATAGATGCAACACTTGATCGTAAAATAGTGATCAATCAATGCATATTCCTAATCAACAAAATACCTTTAAAAGTGCGACATTTAACTCTGGACACGATAAAAGTGCGGAGTTTTTTGTCTATGACAACCACATATTTTCTTCAATAAAAACACTAAAATTTCACTCTGTCATTAAATGTACGTATACGACGCGATCTAATCAAGCCGGCATAGAGGCGCCCCATGCGAAAATTACCCTTATCAAATGTTACGTACTTCGGATTTTTATTGAGCTTAATCCTAAATATTGCACATCTAGATAATTTTCCAAAAATATATGAAACTTTTTACTTGTATCAAAATTCTTTCTGTTTTATATCTTCTAAATTTTATCATAGAGTTAACTAACAGTCTCACTTGCAGAATTAAGGGGTGTGGAGATGGACCCCCCCCCCCCCCCCCCCATCATTTCAAAGATAAGAATTTAATGTGCTTGCAATTGATCATTACCTGTAATGCTTCAATATTTTCTCCCGTAAGGGAGGGGGACAACCCCTCCCGAACCACCCTAACCGTGATTTGGTTAGTCCTCAATTGCAAAGCCCTTGTAGTCCAATATCCAGTATCCAGTTAATGTAGGGCTTTTACATGTAATATGTATATCAGATATGTTTCATCCCGTGGGGATCCGGTGTTGTATCATAGACCCCCCCCCCCCCGGAAAAACGGGCCCGGAATTGCGCCCCAGGATATAATTTCCCCCTATGTACAAAATCAGTATAGAGTCTCCCCTTTGGCGGAAAAATCGCCCTGGTATATATATAAACCCCCCCCCCCCCCCCCCCCCCCCTGTTT
This sequence comes from Ostrea edulis, assembly GCF_947568905.1. Taxonomy (NCBI): domain Eukaryota; kingdom Metazoa; phylum Mollusca; class Bivalvia; order Ostreida; family Ostreidae; genus Ostrea; species Ostrea edulis. The sequence goes on from NC_079166.1 coordinate 6,206,599, forward strand.
CCGGATTTCATTTGTTATAATAGTTTAAGGAAATAGATATGTGCTCATTAATATTACGATATTCATAAAACAAACAAATATTTTTATTGTAAATACAATATGCTTACCAAAAGACTTTAACGATGGTCAATATAAGTAGGATTTTTCGTAAAAAATCGACTCACTAAGCGCACGGTACTGGTGTCACTTTACGTTACACTTATAACGTCATAAATTGTGGCAAAATATAATCACGAAAGCAACGTCACATTTTAAACAAATTCATTATCTCCAAGCTGTAATATCATAACTAAAGCACATGCATGATTTAATGTTTAAAAATTGAAAATAAATCTTTGTACGTGTATAGTGTACATTCATAAAAATTATGAATTCTTAGAAATACTCCAAAGTATACGTACTGTATTTATTTCACCGTGCCTACAACAGCAGGCATGTCGTATGAAATAAGGGTACCCGTTTCGGTAGGTTTCGTTTTGCTTCGGTAGATTTCGTTTCCTTTCGATTTCGTTTCGCATTTTACAGGTAACCATCCCATGAAATAAGGCTTGCAATTCTTATGAATATGACCTCTGAAAAATTTGAACACAGTAAAAAAAATCAGTTTTGGTTTTTTCTAGGATATATATAGACTTGTTCAAGTCTCTATGTTTAATAATCATTGCTCTCTTTAATACTTTTTATTAATGCCAAACACGGAAGGGGGGGGGGGGGTTAAAAACTCCCGTACGTTTCTGTCATCGATCTACATCGATCACGCTCTAGTGGAAAAAAAACAACAACCAGCGCATAGAAAGTATATGTAGTTTTGCGCTTTATAAATGAATAATAATAATAACCACGGTGAGTTGAAGTGAGAGATAAAAACTTCCAAATAATATTACATTTTAACGTTTTAATGTTCACTTTCATTTCTGAATAAACAGTAGAAAAGATATACAGAGTGTTATTTATACTCGTATGTTTTACTTGCGAATCGGTTAGTTTCAATATATATCATATTTAGTTTTGAAGGGGTGGTCTCGTGAAAACCGTGTGACTTTAGATTTTTTTGTCAGATGTTGAACTTTTGATCTAATGATATTGTTATTCATATGCGGAAATCTTGATTTGTATTCGATAATCTTGATATCTATATGCGGACGGAAATTTTGATTTATATGTGAGAAATCTTGATATCTATATGCGGACGGAAATTTTGATTTATATGTGAGAAATCTTGATATTCATATGCGAATTTTTTTAATTTTACTCTACGAGAGAGAGAGAGAGAGAGAGAGAGAGAGGCTTCCTCTACTCTTCTGGAGTACCAACGCATATGGGCGAAATATTCCAGGGGCAATCGCTCACACCCGCCAGAGATCACCTGGGTCCTAAATACAACAGTGAGGTTGTTCAACACGTCACTGATACTCTAACAAGATTTTGACATTCAATTCATTTAATATGTGACTTATGCATATATCTTTCATTCATTGGAAGGGGGGGGGGGTACATAAGATCTAACACGCTATATATATCCACCGTTCTGGTGCCTGTGCTCACATCCACCTCCTAGGGAATGCTACTGGCTGGTGCATGTTGGAAACTGTAGGAGGGTCCACAGTTTGCTCTGTACTTGCTCTTTAAACCAGGTAGCACGCAGGAGACAGCTGAGATGCGCAGAGATCTCTTCCCCCTTAGATGATCACCCGTTCAGGTCCAGGCACCCATGTCCACATAAGGCCCCCTGTGTTGCCCCTACGTTGGTAGTCAAACTGGCCGCCTCCCCAGTTCCCCACAAAAAATTGCACGCGACCCTTTCCGCCATATATGTAAATTTGCACCCTGTTTCTGATTACGATTAATACATATTCAAATTTGTATCACACTTGTTAATCCAGCTAGGTAAGCAGCCTATGGGGGATTACAGGGCAGCCACCCAAGCTTCGACATAGCTACTGGGTTTATTCAGCATATTAGGGCAAGGTCAACTATTCAATTCAGGCAGTAGGCCAAATGTCTCACGGCTGGTAGTGCTGTATATTTATTAAAGTTTAATTTTAGCAGAGTAGCTCCTCTAGTTAAATTTAAGACATCCGAGGTCAGGTCATGGTCAATGAAGCTAATTCTTTTATCAATTTTTGAAATTATGCATTTCACCTACAATCAATATGACTAAATTCATGCGTACATCTAGCATGTGTACATCAACATTATCAAATACGAATCAAATATTATGGAATATAAATCGAGATTTATATAATTATCGAATATAAATAACAAGGTTACCAAATGTAAATAAATAACAAGATTATCGAATATAAATCAAAATTTTCGCATATAAATATTAAGATTATCGAATATAATTAAAATTTTGTCATATATGAATAACAAGATTATCGAATATGATTAAAGAGTTTCGTATATAAATCAAGATTTGTATAATATTGCAACGTTTTACACACCGTAAGTGTATCTGTTCAATGCTGAATTTTTATATGCATACATACAGTACATCGTCGCAAACCACGGGTTATTGTTTCATTCTATTTCACAAACGTATGTGAAATAGAATGAAACAATAACCCGTGGTTTGCGACGATGACATACAGTAGTACATGCAACAAAATGTAGTCTGTACAATTGTCATTTGATAAAGTCAATTAAAGTGTATGTACCAGATCTAGAGTAAAACATATCTATGAGATACACATGCAATAGCTTAAATACCTTGTATACTATTTTTAAAAATCATTTTAATTTAGATAATTCAAAAATAATAAAAGCAACATTTTACGTTTTAGCTAGACGTAGGTTGTGTACATTGACGTCGCGTCATTGCGCGACAAAATCACATGGGACATTTATTTGGACATTAAGTATCTTTTCGTTTTCCTAAATGGACGCGGGATAAAATGAAATGTTGTATATTCTATATAGTAAATTTTATGTACTTTCTGTAAGTTATATTCATTAAAATATTCGCGTTGGAATAATGCTTAGAAATAAGACATAAAATGGTAGAATTGTTTAAAAAGCGCGGTATTTGTAGAAAAAGGACATTTCACTGGACACCGATAAAATCAATCTACTTCATGGATATACTCAGAATTTTATAATACTGGTATACATTGTGCTCCACGATACATGTACATTATAAATGTAACAAGGATAGTCAACTTCCCCCTGTATTAGGCGTGCTACTGGTCATGATGATTTGCATTTGCAGTCTATCTACAAACACGGGACACCACTGACAGGTACTGTCTTTGCCATTTTTAAGGTCGCTATATCAATTCTATGAACTAAATGTTTAAAGTAATTGGTTTATGGTTTTTAGATAAGGACGTCACAATCATACACCAATTCTTACGTTATTTGGGACAAAATCAATCATTTTATTAATCTGTGGATAAAGCGTATGCGTATTTCATGTAACGCGGGACAACTAAAAATGACGACATCTGCGTGTATATAACTCCGTTATTGATAATATAATGCGTGTAAATTATATTTTATATAAGCTATTATTATTATTTATATATTTTCCTTGCCATTGATGTATAAGACTTTAATAATCCACAAAATATACAACTGTGTAAACATAGCGGAAACATTTTCTAATGCACGTATGAAAGTAACACCAGTACCGTGCGCGACGTGACTATAAGATGTATAATTAAAATATCTGAAAAGTGAAATAGATGAACTGTATAAATAAAAGTAATTCAATTTTCTCGTTTATTTAAATTAAAAAAATCATTTAAGTTCTTCCCAACTTTACTAATTCAAATGTTAGATACTAGTAAATAACGATAAAGACTTAAGATGTCTGAATGAATTTTGATATACCATTACACGATTTGAGCAATTTCCTTTTTATAAAAAATCATAAGATGATGATTGTTCACGATACACACACACAAAAATAATCAGAAGAATTACTGGGTCTAAATAAGCAAGAGAATTCTAGTAATAGAAATGGAAACAGATACATAGCTAAAATGTAAGAATGGGGGTGTACTGTCATTTAGGGGGAATTTCTATACTGGGACGGTTTTTCTTAGGGGGTTGGGGTTGGACCCGGGTTAATTCTTCGTAAGGGGAAATTCTATTCCAGGCCCATCTTTCCGGGGGGAATGTCTATCCCGGGCCCGTTTTTTCGGAGGAAAAGTCTATGCGGGAGGGGGGGGGGATTTTATGCTTTACAACACCGGGTAGAATAGGTCCTCAGTACTCCTTGCCTGTCGTAAGAGACGACCCAATGGGACAGTCCTTCGGATGAGAACGCAAAAAACCGAGGCCCATTGTCTCAACTTCTGTGGCACGATAAATTCCCTCCCTGCTCTAAGGCCGTAAGCACCGAGTATAGGCCTATGTTTTAGCCCTTCACCGGCAATGGTGACGTCTTCATATGAGTGAAAAATTCTCGAGAGGAAACTTAAACAATATCCTATCAATCAAATCTGAGTGTCTGTTTTCATATCCATGTAACGTGTGTCTCTAGTACTTAATACATTCTAAGGAACTAAAGATCATGCACCCAATGTTGGGAATGAACTAAGTAAACTTAATTTGTACACTTTTAATGCGATATAGTTTTAGACTTTTTTTTCATTAATGTATATTAAATATGCGCATGCCAAATATACAGCTTTTAAGAATAAAGATATGCAATCAAAATACTTTAGAGAGTACTGGTGCTAGTTTTCGCAATAAAAAGAAGAAAGAAAAAAGCGGGAGCTTTCATAGGCTTTGTCCCCTGGAACCACCCAGGACTTTGTCCTGGACTTACTGAGGTCTAAAGGCGGTCTTTAGACCCACCCACCCAGCAATTTCTCCGGGCCCCAAACTGAAATATTGCACCCGCCTCTGAATACAATACATAATTCATGGTTATCTTGCCTTAAAATCAACAAATGTAAATTCATGTAATACTACACAATTGTCTATTACTTAAATGTGGCCATTTGCACGGATCTTGAGAGATAATTCAATTATCCCCTAGATTATAACGCGAGAGTCGGAAGGATAGAGCCAGTCAGACAGCAGAAAGGCATGCGCATTTGCACGCGTGTAGATTCTTCTTTTCCAATATAATTTCATACTAGAGCATTACACACCCGGTTTTTTTGTCAAACTGCGTTTTGGAAATCTTAAAATCTTCAATTCAAAATACCCAGTCTAAGCTTCGATGATTCGGGCTGTATGAACTTCGTAATATCAGGGGCGGGTCCAGGAAATGCGGTTACAGGGAGGGGGCGCCACTTTATGAGGCAGGGGGTCCGGGGGCCGCCTTGAGGCCCACAGTGGACCCAGAGCAAAGTGCTGGTGGTGTTCAGGGGGGCGAAGCCCCTGGAAGCTCCGGGATTTTACAGGGCTTGAAATATGTCTCCTATTTAGTCATTTGTGAAATTAATAAAATGACTCAAATTTTATGGGTTTTAGAACAAAATTAAGTTCTCCCAATAAAGTAATGCAAGAAATCAAAAGATTTTGTCATTTATTTCTCTGGGAGTGGAAGAAATTATTGCTTCTTTTATCGTTTAGTACATTTTTTTAAACAAGATACCGCGATTTACCTTAAATTTGAAAATTTTAGGTGGGGGGTTGCACTGAATATAGGTGTATGGAAATGTATAGATCTATGTGCGTGCATTTTAATAACCAATTGGGACTTCACTTCAGAGTAACACAAACTGGGACTAAAGCATGCAATTCCTAACACTAAAAGCTGGTCTGAATCCCCCCCCCCCACTCGCTTATATACCCTACAAAATTTACCTGCAATATTACATAGTATTTACTAATGTCAATTTATATACATGTAAGTTCTTTTCATTAAAAACATGGAATTTACAAATGGATGAAAAATACAAATTTCACTACATAGACTTAGGTGTACAAGTGGTTTTCGTCAAGTTTCCGCACTCATTTTTCATCTTGAAAGCTTTCTCCCTGCAAAAACTTGGTGTGTCCTGCTGAAACTTGACATATCTACGTTGTTTTCAAGTAGTTTCCGCAACGAAAATTTGCTGAAAGCTGATCAAGTTTGCGTAAATTTCGGTTTGCAGAAACTGTTCTGTTTTAGTATGCACATTGCTATATTGATAGTCTACCGCAAAGTTTTGATAAGTTTCCGCAATATTTTAGTTCTGTATCAGTTTGTACAATATGGTGTATACCAATTTTCAGCTTTGTGGAAACTTACTGAGACTTTATCATCGCCATGTAATTATAATAGGATGTTTGTGTTGCAATCAATATATAGAATTTTTAAAAAGATAACTGAAAACACTCGGACTAAATGCAAAGACAGCCTGTTACATGTATATTATAATTTTGCGGAATGTGTTTTTCCCCTTTCGTTGTTAGTCTCACCCCCTCCGTTTGGAGGGATGGTGGTGGTGGTGGTGTCCATTTGTACTAATGAAGTATCACCTATAAGGTGTCAGTATATTCTGGTAGATTATTGCAATATACATCAGTGGCGGATTTAGAGGTGGCGCAGGCGGAGAAATAAATGACAAAATCTTTTAATTTTTTTAATTACTTTATTGGGAGAACTTAATATTTTCCCAAAAAACCCTTAAAATTTGGGTCATTTTGTTAATTTCACCTTATTAAAATGATAGAAAATACATGTAATACAAATGACTAAATAGGAGAAATATTTCAAGCCCCATAAAATTTGTAAAACCCAGGAGTTTCCGGGGGCTTCGCCCCCTGGGCCCCAACCAGGGCTTCGCCATGGACCCACTGCCTCATAAAGTGGCGCCCCGTAACCACAATTCCTGGACCCGCCCCTGTACATGTAGATATGAGGAGATACTGTCTGTATAAGTTGATAGCTCATCAAACGCACCTCCTGCGATGTGAAAGTGAAAATAGCTGCAATCCTCGCCGGCGGAATTATGGTAAGGTTCAATTTCAGCAACTATTTGCGATAATGTGCTCCACGAAGATTTCCTTAAAGATTACAATTATTCTAAATGAACCCTGTGCTTCCTAATCCCCGTAATGTAGTTCTTGTTCATCAGTGGCGGATCGAGAGGGTTGTAGTCACTCCACTTTACTTCCATAGTTTTAAACAAAACTTGTCATTTTACCAGTTTGAGATATTCACCCATCTTTGGGGCCGGGGCGGAATAGGCACAAACTTGGGTCGCAATCCGCTCATCCTTTAAACAATTCCTGGATGCGCCCTTGCCTGCACAGGCACCTTAAATATGGATATTACTACTACTCCCCCCCCCCCCCCACCTTTTTTTTCATATTATTTTTGGTGGGAATAATTTCTCTGAAATGTATGAATTCGTAGTCTATTTCATCCCTCTTTCGATTCATGTAATCGTTTCACGCTTTTTTGTAAGCTTTAGAGATTGGCCTTCTACCGGTATAGAGATTGGCCTTCTACCGGTACAATAAAATTCATTTTATTATATACCAGTAGAAGGCCAATCTCTAAATACATGTATCCGTACTTCCGGTGCCTGTCCCCTTGCCCGTGGAGAACAATACGTAGAGTGCACTTGTAAATATATTACCATTTTGTCTGTAATGATATTTACGGGTGTATTCAATACCACCTCTTAATAAAAACACGGGGGGGGGGGGGGGGGGGGTGGTATCGTATAGACTCTCATTATTATCATTACAGACAAAATTACCGGTTCCTGTGATTAGACAAATATTGATTTATGTTCACAAAATAAAAATTAAACCAAAATCGGAACCAGGAAAGCTTAATTGATTCCCAACTACATGGAAATGGACATAAGATTTTAATAGTGATATTGTTTAGCTACAGTTCATAATGCATAAGATATAATTGCAAAAGTCTATCTGTTAGTTGGATAATATCTTGTATACAATATAAGAATTTCATAAGTTAACATCATAGCTATATACTAACTAGTATATAGGTCCCTGTTAACATCAACACTGTTCCAAGTATCTGATTTAAATCATTACTTCTTTTTACTGGCTAACAATTTATATTTCTATTAATTTGTCTTGAAAATGAAAAATCCATCGTACCACTGGACCTGTTCATAAAATGAAATTGATCCAACTTCGCCCCAAAATCACAGATTAAACAGTGGCGGATCTAGACCTCACTGTGTGTGTGTGGAGGGGGGGGGGGGCTTTTTTGGTCAAGAAAAGGAGATATGGTTTTGGTATTAAATGTTAATGAAAATTGAAACATCCATACTTCTTCATTATACTAGCCCGAATATTTAGAAATAATTGTCAAAGTGCACAAATGATCTTACAAAGATTTGGCCTAAAAGCAAAATATGCTTGACCTGGACCATTTAAATTGGCTTTAAAAGTGTTTCAGGTGTTTTCCCCCAAAAAGTCACTAAAATGATTTTAAAAGATTTGAGATGACCTTATAGAAATTAACAAATTTTGCACTAATCAAAATTTATAATCCATAGTTTTGAAATGTTTGAGTGGTATGAATGGTTGGTATGAGTGATTATATATCAATTGTACATCTTACCTTTAAAAGTATATATTATGATGCACTTAATTTCTATTTGTACAAATAAATAAAAAAAAATTAAGCCTAAAAAAACATAATTTAAAAAAATTATTATAATTCGAGGATTAATGTGCATTAAATTATACTTTGTTGTACAATATGAAAAAGGTACAAATTAAACAAATATTAGAAAGAGATTACATATCTTAATGGTAGTATAAGTTAACCACATTCACTAGCTGCAGAATTGTAGCTCTCTGAGAAAATATTGGGACAGATCTGTACCAATTAATATTTTCTCAGAGAGCTACAGTTCTGCAGCTATGCATTCACATGATTATGAATTTCACAATATTTCATATGAATTTAAACGTAAAAATTAAAATGTATCCTTTGCGTTTGTATTGGGTGATGTACATGTATATTGCAACATAATTTTCAATGTTCATGCTGAGAATTGCTTTGCCATTATTTTCCAAATATTACCATATAAGCCTACAATATTACATATTATGTGTCAAATGAATTATTTATAATATTGACTGAAATAGCATGACATGTTGATCATGATATGAAATGCTTATAAAAGTATTAGATGGCAAATTACAACCTCACAAAGTCATTCACCCAGTAATTGTAGATAAGGAACAATGAGAAACAAAGCCAGGGGCTTGCTGAGCTGTAAAGAACATCCCATGTGTATTATACACAGAGGGATTAGTTGGGGTAAAAGTCACAAGACAAAACCTGGGTACAGATATAAAAAAAAAAATGGACAAAGTGACCATGCAAGGACAAAGTCAATATTAGAAGTTTATTAAAGCATAATAACAAAATGTCACAGGACATAATACTGATTTTTATATAAATTCAGGGGGGAAATCTGTTCCTTTTGTAAAGTTTACAAAAATGCATGTGTAAAATATATGTTATATTTTTTATGAGATTGTTTTTCAATTTTAAACTATAGATTTTGATAATTATTATTAAATGCTTATTCCTTTTATCATATCTATTGCAAAATATGAATTAAAATAGGATTTTCTTTTACTGATATAGAATACTAATAGGCTTTGTAATCATTGGGTTTACAAATTGCTACACAAGATCTGACATTTTTCACATAGCTTCTGCGTGCATGCATGTCATTTGATTCCATATCAACATATCAATTAATAAGCAAGATTCAAAATGTGAAATTACTTTGAACCAAAAAAAAAAAAAAAACACAACAAAAATCTTGATGACGGATAATCTGTAATATGCATGATAGTTCAAATTTTCTTATGAATATATATGTATATCAAATGATATGTCAGAACAATCAATTTGCTATTATTGTACGTACATGTATATGCTTTCATAATTTTGCTGTTGTGTGATAATGAAATATTGTCAAATTAAAAAAAAAATGTGAAATTACAATTTAGTGTCCTTAGGTTTGTAATCAAGAATGAAGGAGTAAATGATAACCCAGTGGTGGATCCAGAAGGGGTGCTGGTTCAGGAAATTTTGCTAAAATAAAGTAAAAATAACACATTTTGAGGGTGGACCCCCTCCCTTGATAACCAAAATTAATGGTAAAATTCCCCTCTCTCAAAAATTCCTGGATCCATCCCTGTAAGCATTAGACAATCATTAATTTGTGATTCCATTATTCATAATTTCTTCATTGGACACATGGAGGCCAACTCTCACATGTATGTATATAGACATAATTCCAATTATTTTGAAAATAAAGAGGTCAAAGTACCAAATTGAATTCAATATAAAATATATAAAGAATATCTTATCATGGATATAAAGATTAAAACATTTCAATCATGTTAATTGATAGATTTTTAGGTCAATTGATTCTCTCATGTGACCTATTGCTAGTGGTCAGCTTCTGTTGTGACAGTAAACAAAACATCAAGCTTGTAAATATCATGATTCCTAGGGTAGAAATTCTGACTCCAGGAGGAACCAAACTTGATATATAGTGTTTATGTGTAAAACATTTAAATTTAGATAACATCTTCCTTAATGCTATTGATGCTTTTAGGTAGAACAGGTAATTGTAAATTTCATGACCTCGATCAGTGATAATAATAATAAAATTTATATACATGCAGCCTTATATAAAACAGTTTATTACTCTAAGGTGTTTTACAAGGGCAAGAAGAGGAAATGCAACAATAAAATAGAATTAAATGACATTATGACAACTTATACATGTATCTGTAAATTAAATTATCAAAATAAAACACTATGATTAAGATCGATAGCTAAAAGTTGGTTGGTTTTTGGGTGTTTTTTTTTTTTTTTTTTTTTGGTATTTGATAATTAAAAACGCAGTTTATATATACATGTTAGAATCTAAAGGTTTTGATACTAGCTTTAAAATAGATGGAACCAAAATGGTCATAGTAATTACATGTCTTTATGATTTAAAAGAATCCTTCTTTAATTTTGTTGACACTAGAATATTATAAATGATGGATGCATTGTCAAGAAAAACAGAAAGAGATGTACAAAAATTGTGACACTTGCAACTCCAGGGTTCTGATTCAAGGTCAGATCCAAATAGTGTTAAAAGTGTATATCAAGTTTATAATTGTAAAATGTTTCATCAGTATAGATGATTTTGGGGGAATGAATTACACCTTATATTATACTTCTACTGAATATTAGAATTTAGCATATAAATGCATGCCTAGAGCAAGAAAAGTTACTGTATTATATAGATTTCATTCATATTGAGGTTAGTAATACTTTTAACTAAATAACTCAGGTGACTGGTAAGGTCAGTGTCTTGTTGATATTTTTGATGTGTGTATGCATGTACGTGTATGTGTGCGTGTGTGTGTGAAATACAAAAAAATCCAGAAAGATTTGTTTCAGAGTTTTGAGTAGTGATCAGTTTTAGCAATCATCAACAGCTAGGGTATGAATCTGTACACTCATCTTTGTTAATTTCTAAAAAGACTTAAATTGCATTTCAAAAGTAGTCAAGTGTTATGTGAAGGAGATTTGAGGAACAGATGTTCCTGCTGAATGTGTGTGATCATACATTTGGGGTGTCAATGGATGGAAAATCATCTGAAGATTGAAGTTTTGAAGAAATTGAAATACTTTTTTGAATATTAATCAATCTTATTTTCATTCTAAAATCATGTACTCGAAGGAATTTTCTTTCAATTACATATGTAAGTGCAATAAATTGAATTATTTTTCTATTTCTGACTTACATTTAAAACAGTTATGTTTGTCATTTTGTTTCTCAAAGTAGAACATATTTTCATGTAGATTTTTCTTCCAAGATTATTATTCCTTAGATTTCAATTTAGAACATTCAAGTAAAAGAAAATAAGACTCTAAAAAAGGAGGTCTCCATGTGAATTGAGAGAAAGAAACGGAAATTATAAATTCTGTGGTGACATTAAATTTCATTTCATAATTTTGCCAGCTATAAAATAAGGTACATGTATGATATGAGATTCAGGGTGGTACATTTATGTGCATACATGTACCTTGTATCTCCAATTGAAAATTGATTGCTTTAAATCAATTTCAACATTATGAATATCCTACAAAAGTAAAACATAATGAGATTTAAAGTTTAAAAAACACATTGTTTCACTCCTGAAACCTTGACCTCACATGGATATATATTGGTATTTAGTGTTGGTAGGTTTTGGTTCTTTTGGGGTGGATTTTGGATAATGTAGTGAATTTCAGTTAGTTGTAGCACAGTAACATGGAGTGAGCTTGCTTGCTTCCTGATATCTAGTCAATCACTTTTTAAGACATACATATTTTCAAACTCGCATTGCACATATTTGTTTACATTTTTGTTAGAAGTGTTTTATATCCTCATTATATATCTCATCTTCATATATAGATGTGTATATTGTTTGCAAAAAGAGGAGACATCAAAATTCCTAATAAAAATGATAATTACATTTAAATCATAATTGTGCACTTCATGTACTTTTTACATGCAAATTCATTTCATATAATTATATGGTTTTTGTACTTTCTGTCCATATCTGTAAGTCTGTCTGTCACAAAGTCTTAAATTGTGCATTAAAATGCTTCTCCTCCTGTATGGATTATCTGATAAACTTGAAACTTTGTACAATGCTTCATTGCCATTTGCAGATGTGCACATTGTTGGGAGAGGATTTATTGTTATCCTAAAAGTTATAGTGGTTCGATCCAAGAGGGATGCGGGTGTAAAATAGCTTGTGACCATTTCTCCTAGTTGCAAACAATATTGGAGAGTCTTGAATTTTTTTTTTTTACAATACTTCATTATCATTTAATGATGTCTAGATTTCTCTGACCCAGGAATCTAATATTTTCCTAAAATCTACAGTGGATCAAAAACAAGTATTTTTAAGTGTTTTTTTTTTTACCCTTTATTGAATAATCTTTGTAAAATTGCATGTGCAAAAGTAAAGATGCTTTGAAAATTCAATTACAAAATTAAACATTTCACTGGTTTGTTAAGGTACTCACTACACTAAAGCTTTATGACACTATGTTACAAGATGGCGATTTAAATGTTTTGGGAAAGTATTTGTATCGATCGATTTATTCGTCTATAACACGGTAGCTAAGTGGTTAATTAATAAAGCATTGGACAAGAGACAGACAGACAGACAGAGAGAGAGAGAGAGAGAGAGAGAGCATTGGGCTGGTGAACTACAGATCTTGAGCTCAAATCCACCAGTCTTTTGTTCATGTGTTGAAATACACACTTATTGTATATCTTCTGGATCTTTTTTAAAATATTAAATCAATTTGTACTGATTTGAGAAACTATTTCCCGGTGTAGTGAGCCACCTTAAATGTAAACATAAAAAGACTCCAGTCTTTGTTTACATAACGCAGAATGAAGGCTAAAATATTGCTTTTATTCCTGCATCCAGAAGGTTAAAATTTTGGCTGTCAACACAGATTTAGTCATACTTTTCATGTTTAACATTAAAAAAAAAAATGAAAACAAAATTTTCAAAAGAAAAAACAAAAACGTAAACGTCCTGCTTGAGAATTTTTCACTTGTATGGAGACGTCACCATTGCCAGTGAAGGGCTGCAAAATTTAGGTCTATGCTCGGTGCTTATGCCCCTTTGAGCAGGTGTGGATTAATATTGTGTCACACATTTAGGTAATGTCATATAACTGTAAACAATGTCTCTAGAGGATTTGGGTGTTGCTCAACCGGAAATTTAATAAATTAATGCATAAGATTGGGTCATACTTCTTTTTGGACTAGAACATCCAGGACTGAACTTTCTTAGGGTCGAGATGTCTGTTAACCGTTTATTCGTATTTACCTGTCAAAGTCTTTTTGACGCTTAAGGTATAGGAGAAAGTACTTTGACTTCAGAATGAATGTGATTGTCAGAGGGAGAATGATGCATGATGGACCGAAGCATGCATTTTGTAAAATGATTCTTGTGTTGTTAAATCTTCGAGAATCTTGTTGGAGATGTCTGATTCGGTTCACGAAACAACTTAGCATCATATAGCAGTAGCAGATTTCACCGTAAGCACTTAATTAACACTAATTTTAATATATTGTAAACAAATTGTAACTGTAAGCTAGGCTATTCCAAAATTCCACAACATATCAGAGGAACCGATAATTTAGCCTGTACATAATGATAAGAGTAGGGGTATATACCACACACCCCTAATAAAAGCACTGGGATTACTGAATCAGAATGACAATTGGGGTGGGTGACGATAAAAGCAGAATTTTCGAATTATTTTGAAGCGAAGTTTTGAGTAAGAAATGGTGCCATTCCTTTTGGGTTATTTTTTTCATTGGGGATGGTACCATAAGGCGTACTATTATTATTACAGACAAAAATACCGGTTCCTGTGAATATTCACACCTGACGACCTGTAAAGGGTTGTCAATAGTGAATATGAACAGCTGCATGTAAATAAGTTAGTGTTCTAACTGCATAATTTAATACCGTTCAATTTTATTCTGATATTTTTGTGATAGGGTTATATGTATACATTTAAAATTGCATGGGAAAGAGTTTAGTAATGCAGAGCTCTAATATAATTTAATTTCTCATGTTGTTTAGACATTTATCCATTAACACATGTATAGGTCTACATAATTTAGGAGTGTAATTACTAGATATAAAGTTAATGTCATTCCTTAGCTTGCAAGTACATTCTTAAGAATCATGACAAACAACACTCTTTAAGATACAATTTTCTGCTTTATTACTGTATTCATGGGATAAAAGTCCCCATCCTGTGTTTTATTTGGGATATTTATTCCCATTCATGCTCAAATAGGATATTCACTGCCATTTCATGTTCATTATGGGACATTTCCTCCTATGGGACATTGTATCCCATTTTAAATTTAAATACGGGAGTTAAAATCCTATGGGAGAAATTATATTTTTTCTCCCATGGGATTTTTGGTGGGAGTGAAAATCCCCCAAGTGGGATTAAAAATCCCTCCAAAATCCCATGGGATTTTTTGATTTCAGGTGAAATATCTTAAAAACTACAATAGTTACAAGTGTAAATGTTGGTGCATGTCTTGTGGACATAAAATCCCATCTTTTTTTGTAAAGGGTTTATTTGTATCCTTAATAAAAGGGTTGGCGAAACTCCGGACTTTTGTCGTGTCCGGAGTTAAATGTCGCACTGTTTTAAGTCTTACGTCTTAGTTTAGTTTAGAGTGCAGTATTTGATTTAGATTAATTTCATTTGTTGTAGTTCGTTAATTTAATCAATAGTTAAATAATACAGGTGTGTCACGTAGAGAAGAAGCTCTGGCAGAAAATTCGTCACGCATCACTGAACACGCTTGGCACTAAAATTGAGTTATCTGTCCTTAATCTAGTACGAGTTATCTAACTTTGATTTTTTTTTCCAGCTTACTTTGTAGCAAATAAAGCTTTATTTCAGTTATCTAATTTAAACATTTTTCTTTCAGCTCAATAACTTAGCAATTTTTAGACGTAGTTAGAATCTTTTGAGCACAAAGTTAGAATTCATTTAGTTAGGACTATAAATATTACGGTATTTAGTTATTTATCAGTCATGTCAAACGCCGACCAGAGTGTACATTTAAACAAAGGACAAGAAAACCAATTAACACAGCAACAAATTCAGCGCATGATCGATTACTTAATGGAGAACACGGATTATAAGATCATTACGAATGAGGAATACGAGATACTGCAACCGTCTGCACGCAGTACACCCGTGCGCTCAACGGAAAGTGGCGCAAGGCCAAAAGAATTCCAACGTACTGTCAAATTTGAGGATCCGCCTCAACAGCAAAATCAACCGCCGATGGATACTCGTAAAAGTTTTGTTTATGACGCAACGAGTGTAAGGCCTCGGTTTACAAACTTTTCCGGTGAGGAAAAATCGGACACGTCATTTGAAGTCTGGAAAAATGACGTGAAGTGCGCAATACAGGATGGATCAGCATCAACAAGCATGATACTACAAGCTATTCGTTCATCTCTTAAAGGAAAGGCTAGGAGCTTGCTATTAACATTACCAATGGATGCAACACCAGATGAAATTCTACAAAAATTGGACGGCATCTATGGAAATATTTACCCGAGCGAAAAGCTTCTCGAACAATTCTATGAAGCAAAACAGCAAGAAGGAGAATCTGTCGCAGATTATGGAATGAGACTGGAGAATTTGCTTCAAACATGCATTGAAAGGAAAACCATTAACAGTGCTTCGAGAAATGAGATGCTGAGAACTAAGTTATGGTCAGGACTCAGTGACATCAGCTTACGGAATGCTAGTCGTTACAAATACGACACAATCGACGATTTTGAAACGTTGCGAAGGGAATTACGCACCATTGAATTAGATATAAAAACCTCATTATCTACTTCAGGTTCCGCAATACTGGACAAAAAGAAGTCGCAGGTATCGAAAATAGGAGGAAAACCAGATACAGATACATCTTTAGATGTCATCCTCAAGAAACTGGAGCAGATGGATAAAAGGATGGTTGAAGTTGAAAAAGAGGTCAGATGGTTAAGGAACAATAACAGCCAGTTGACCCAGAACGATCCTAATTTTCGATCAGGGCCGAGAGATTACGGTAATTCTGAGAATCGTGGTAAATCTTCTAGACCATTTAACAAAGGCAAAGGAAACGGTTCACACAAAGGAAATTCGTATAGAAGTTATAGAGAGAGTAGGCGAAATAGTAATGCCGATCTAAACGACTAGAAGCTTCTAAGGTGGGACAGATTGGGAGCTTCATAGAAGGAAATTGTCCCACAGTTGACCAAGCTAATTTGCATGGTATTTCAACGGATTTTAATAAAGTTCAATGTGAACGATGTGGTCAGTTTGGACATCCAGATTGGAAATGTGTAGTCAGACTGGATCATTCAAAGAGGTTGTCACATGATTTTAAACCTTTCAACAAAACAAGAAGAAAACATAGACGTACATCTACGCTTGTTGGATCATCAAATGAGGCTCAAGTGTATATTCAAGATGTAGCTACACAAGCTTTGATTGACACTGGCTCAGCAGTTTCCACTGTCAGCAGAAAGTATTATGAGACACATTTGTCTGACATTCCATTACAGCCAGTAGATAAACTGCTTACCCTTGAGTGTGCAGATGGCACCGAGTTACCTTATCATGGTTTTATTGCTTGTGAGTTGCAGATTGATGGCATATCTGATTCACCAGAAACAATCGACTGCTTGTTTCTTGTGGTAAATGAAACCACTTACCATGAAACAGTGCCTGTTTTAATTGGTACCAATGTGATATCAGTATTGATAAGTGGCACTAAGGAGAAGTATGGAGTAAGGTTTTTGCAGCAGGCTAAGTTGCATACCCCATGGTATCTTGCCTTCAGATGCCTTGCACTGCGGGAAAAGGAGCTTGTTCACCGTGATAGTGTTTTGGCTCGGATTAGATCTGCGGAGAACAATAGAATCAGTATCCAACCAAACACAAATGTGACTATCAATGGTTACATGTGTAACACAATGCAGCAGCATCCAGTGTGTGGCATGCTTACGCCCACCAAGAACTCACAAATACCTGCTGATCTGGATATTGAACCTACCCTGATTACCTATGATGGAAAAGGAAATGGCACAGTACAAGTGCGCATCAGCAACATCACCACAAATACGGTTACAGTAAACCCACATTCTTTACTTTGTGAGGTTCAGCAGGTCACTGTTCAGAATTTTCCTGTTCAGAATGTTCCCGCAGAAACATCGGATGCACTTTCAAAGATTGACTTACCTTGGGATGAGCTTGATGAGGAGGAGCAAGAGAAAGTACGGATATTACTCAATGAGTTTGAGTCCTTATTTTCGAAAGGAGACGATGATATTGGGTATTGTCCATTTGTCGAGCACCGCATAGAGTTGTCAGATGAAACACCGTTTAAACAACGCTTCCGCAGAATTCCACCTTCTATGATGGATGAGGTGAAAGAGCACATTGAGCAACAGTTGGCTGCTGGGATTATTAGAAGATCTCACTCACCTTTCACGTCCAATGTTGTGTTGGTTCGTAAGAAAAACGGCCAGCTTCGGATTTGTATCGACTATAGGTACCTTAATAACAAAACCAAGAAGGATAACTATGCTTTACCACGCATAGATGAAATTCTCGACTCGCTTGCGGGAAATACATGGTTTTCTGTTTTGGATATGAAATCCGGGTATTATCAAATTCCGATTGCTGAGGAACATAAGGAAAGAACCGCCTTCACGGTTGGATCATTGGGATTTTTTGAACACAACAGGATGGCGATGGGTCTTGTAAATGCGCCAGCAACCTACCAGAGGCTTATGGAAGAGTGCTTAGGCGATATGTTGCATAGGATTTGCTTCATCTATTTGGATGATGCCATTGTGTTCTCAGGAAGCAGTTTTGATGAACATGTATACAGATTGCGGATGGTGTTTCAACGACTGCAGGATTGTGGTATCAAACTCTCACCTAGTAAGTGCTCGCTATTCAAAAGAAGAGTCAAATATGTAGGTCACGTTGTATCTGCTGTTGGAGTAGAGCCAGATGAGATAAAGTGGAAAAGGTTAAGGAATGGCCCACACCCACTAATTCTGAGGAGGTACGAAAATTTTTGGGTTTTGTCGGGTATTACAGGCGATTTAGTAAGAACTTTTCTAAGATAGCTCGACCGCTGACCAGTTTAATCCCTACAACAACAAAATCCAAGAAAACCTCCAAGAAAAAACCCAAAATACCGGACTGGATCTGGGAAAAAGAACAAGATGAGGCATTCCAGACTCTTAAAGAGTGCTTATCTTCTCCGCCTATTTTGTCCTATCCAGATTTTAAGTTGCCATTTGAAATTCACACAGATGCTAGCGCTGCAGGCTTAGGAGCCGTGCTGTATCAAAGACAAGACGGTAACGACCGAGTCATTGCCTATGCGAGCAGGGGATTGAACCGTTCAGAGAGAAATTATCCCGCTCATAAATTGGAATTTCTTTCCTTAAAATGGGCCGTCACTGAAAAATTTCAGGATTACCTTTATGGGAAAAAATTTAAAGTCATTACCGATAACAATCCTCTTACGTATGTCCTAACCACTGCAAAACTGGACGCGACAGGACATCGTTGGGTGGCAGCTTTGGCAGCGTTTGACTTTGAGATTCTTTATCGCCCTGGACGCAAGAATGCAGATGCTGATTCTCTTTCAAGACTTCCAGAATCGCACCAACAGGACCGCATTCCAATATCTTTAGAGAGCGTTAAGACTATAGCTAGTATTTGCATAAAGTCTGAGTCACCCTTGATAGAAAGTCTCACAATCGAGCCCGATGCAGTTGAATCACTTTGTCAATTACCCTGTCAGCAAATTCATCAATTTGATGTGGAAAGAGAACAACGAAAAGATCCTATATTGAAACATTGGATTTATTTCGTGGAAAACGGATTGTTCCCAAAGAAACACGAATTACCACCTACCCAGGAATCTAGTATTTTCCGGAGAAATTTTAACAAATTTAAGATGCTAGATGGTAAGTTATTCAGAGTGATCACAACTGAGTTAGGAGAGACGCAGCAACTAGTTATACCCCCTAGTCTTGTCATTGAGGTCTTAAGATTATGTCACAACAATATTGGTCAACCCGGAAAGGATAGAATGACAGCATTTATCCGAGATCGTTTCTTCTGACCAGGAATGTCCCAAGATGTAAAGCAATGGATCACTGGATGTAAGAGCTGTATACTGAAAAAGTCTCTTACAAATATTCGGGCACCTTTGGTCAATATCAGTACATCCGAGGCATTAGAGTTAGTTTGCCTCGATTTCCTTTCTTTAGAGACATCAAAAGGGGGATACCAGAACATACTTGTTATGACGGACCATTTTACGAGATACGCTGTTGCTGTGCCAACCCGTAATCAGACCGCTAAAACCACAGCTGAAGTTTTCTTTAACAACTTTGTCATACATTACGGATTGCCTAAAAGGTTGCACTCTGATGAAGGGGCTAATTTTGAGTCTAAAATCATAAAGGAACTGTGTTGTCTTTGTGGAATCGAGAGATCAAGAACGACACCGTATCATCCGATGGGTAACGGCCTGACAGAAAGGTTTAATCGCACTTTACTTCAAATGTTAGGAACTCTTACAACAGAACAGAAACAGAACTGGAAAAAGTATGTCGGTCCGATGGTCCATGCTTACAATTCATTGCGCCAGGAGACCACCGGTCAGACACCTTACTTCCTAATGTTTGGGAGACAGCCGAGACTACCAGTCGACATAGTATTTCAGTTAGATCAGGAAAACGTGAAACAGCCTATGACAAGCTACGTTACAGATATGAAAGACCGATTACAGAAGGCATACGAATTAACTTCAAGAGCGACGGAAAAGGCACAAGAGCGGCAGAAAAAATATTATGATCTGAAGGTAAGGGGAAACAACATACAGGTTGGAGACCGAGTAATGGTCAAAATTGTGGCTTTCGATGGAAAACACAAATTAGCAAACAGATGGGAGGAGGAACCTTATGTTGTTTTAGAAATACCTAACCCAGATATACCAGTATATGTTGTTCGCAAAGAGAACGGAGAAGGTAGGAAGCGCACCTTACACAGGAATCTTTTGCTTCCTGTAGGAATATTGAATAGCAGTTTTGAAGAACCTGTTATTAGGGAAAAACCCATTCCAGCTCCAAGACGGAGAAGTAAGCACGTTGTATCTAATCAGAGGGATAACGTAATTACTCGAGAAACGGAGAATGATGAAAAGGATGATTCATCAGACGATGAATTATTAACCCGTAAAGTCACCAGATTGCCTAGGCCAACCATGTCACATGATCGTATTGATGATACAGGTGACAAACATGAAGGAGCTGATGTGGAGTGCAGCAGAGAAGAGGAAGAACAACATGATGGTATGGAGGATCATAAAAGCCCGGAACCAGAACCAGATGAAGAGGTTAGAGTTCGAAGATCAACACGCCAGCGTAAAGAACCAAAATGGATGAAGGAAGGTGAGTTTGTTGTTAATATGGTTTGCAGAGCAATGATGAATGCTGTACTTGAAAATAAATGATGTTCATTTTTGTATTTTATTCACGTTCATGTACATTTGTTTTCAGTATAATGACGAGGACGTCATTTTTTATGGAGGGGGCATATGTGGTAGTATTGGATTTTTATTATGCTTTTATTTCAGCCGGAAATTTGGGAAATTAAAATAAACTAATTTGAATACATTTGAACTTGTTTTTATCTATTCAAAAATTAGAAATAGTTTTGGTCAGTTCTGTATTTAAATCTGCCCGTTGATTGGTCAAGAACTTTCCCGGGTGTCCGTGTTAAATTGCGGGTAATGAGGTGTGAAAGGAGAGAATTTTAAAAGAAAGATATAGAAGGTACATGTACTACGTGCGTCAGCCATTTGTGATAGACAATTGATATTTTCTTGATATTCAAAGACTTGAGACTGCACGACATACTACCGTAAGTTTCTTTTTACCATTACCTATTCATTTTAACATTCCTATTTCATCAACGTAATTTCTATAATTGTCTGCATTTCAATGGAAACCCTAACAATAGTAAAAGTGATAAGTGAGAGAGTGCATTATAAATCTAAGTTGTATATAGTATATTTTGTACAATGAATTATATAGTACCTGTGGTATATAAATGTATTATTAATTAACAGGCATTTACCCATACTACATTTGTACGAGTATAACACCGACCATTTTGGTCAGACTGAACCCTGATCCATAATCAGGTACATTGTGTTGTGTGTTATAAAGTATGTTTATCATATTGTTACTTGCTATTACATGTTACATATTATACTGTAAATTCTATACGATATCAAATAATGCTATAATATGTACGAGTTCATTCATGTAAGGGAGATAACTCTTACAGAGGTAATATTCGTTTCTATATGTGTATAAATTGCATAGTTTATACTATTAATTGTCTATATGACTGTCATTGATTTATTATGAAATATTGCCATCACTTATTGTGTATTTCAGGGTTCATGTTATGTACAGCAATTACATCATTTTAAATACAAGACTCGAACTCGAGAAACAGGATTTGGAGTTGGTGTTCATTTCTTTCTCCTGTTACATGTGTCTGGGACAACAATTAGGTAGATACTCAAAATTACCACATTCAACATTTGTCAAAGTCACAGTCAATGATTTTTCTACATTTTTTACAAGGGTCCTGTGGCTTTCGAATTGGAAAAAATTGTCGACATTTCAGTCAAATTGGGAAAAATCAATTTTATCGTAAATAAGTTTTAAAGTCATATCAAACATTATATTATCTTCATTTTACAAATCTAATTTTCTTTAAACTTCTAAAATTTTCAACTACTCTATCAAAATCATAATTCCTATAACTCTTTATTAAGTCCTATGTATATAATTCACATCGAATGTTTATTTTTTTTCAAATACATTTTTCTTTCATAATTTTATTATGGGGGAAAATGCAAGCTAAATTGGGAAAACAAATCAGTATTTTACCAAACTATTAGATCTTTGAAAATAGCAGGTATTTTGAGCATTTATAAGAACGAAATTTCATCTAGGTATATAGCCTACGAGATATTGACATCATATTGTTGTATATAGTTGCAACAGTGAGCAGACAGTTGAATTCGTAAAACATTATCTCGTGCACTGTAAAAGTTTTCAACAAATGTGAACGATTTATTTCATGTCACAAAAGATATGTTAAGCTCACGAGTAAATATACAATTTTAAATTTGTTTCCAAATCATGTGGTAGATATATTCCTCTAAGAGGAGCAATGACCTGTCCAATGACACAAATTTGAAATTTTTTCAAGCTTATTTTGTATATACATTATGGTACTGATAGAAAAATAGCCCTTGGACTGTTTGCAACCCTTATTAAATAAATAATTAACTTTATAACATATTGCACAGGAGTTTGAAATTTTATCAATAAAGTTAATAAAATGTACTTGATTGACCAAGCCATGAGCAGTGCGTAATCAAGTACATTTTATTAACTTTATTGATAAAATTTCAAACTCCTGTGCATATTGACTACTGAAACAATACATTCACATAGAAAATGAGTACTTGAAAAAACAAGAGGTACTGTGAGCATTGCTCACTAAGAATACCCCCGCTTACCCCAATCTCCCAAAGGGTGTTGGTAATAGGTATAAACTACCTCTTTTCTGAGTGTAAAAAACAAATGGCATGACAAACCTTGGGTATTCTCGTTTGTAGGGAGAAATGGATAGGAGATGAAATTAAATGTGCATTTTATTATGATCTTTGCTTTGAAGGGGGAGCTACTTCGATGTTCAGTGCGCGTGACCTTTGACCTTTTGACCCCAAAATTGATAGGGAACATCTTCATCCCATGGGTAGTCCATATGTATGATATGGTGACTGTAGGTGGAAAGGATAACGCTTTAGAGCCCGGAAACCATATTGCTACTTCAATGTCCAGTGCGCTTGACCTTTGATCTTTTGACCCCAAAATCGATAGGGAAAATCTTCATCCCATGGGTAGTCCATATATACGATATGGTGACGGTAGGTGGAAAGGATAATGCTTTAGAGCCCGGAAACCATTGCGTCTACAGACGGACGGACGAACGGATAGACAGACAGACAGACGGACAACCCGATTCCAGTATACCCCCCCCCCCCACAACGTGTTGCGGGGGTATAATTATTAAACTCAAACTTCATACTATCAAAGTATTTAAATCATAAATGACATTACGGTCGGTATTTATAGCTCTCTCACCTAAATATACAGCTTCTACATCTGAGGTATTGTTTAGACGTTCAAATTGATCCAGCATTAACGCTACCAGCGGGGAACACACGATCACCTTCCCATCTAAACATCCGATTTCTTTCTTTCTTCAATGGTATCAAGAATTGGTACGGAAGAGATTTTTCAAACCCAGTCGGAAAGATAGTCGTGCAATCCCTATTCTTCAGGAGGGAATCTAGTATTTCTTTTTGCTCCAGTTTTATTTCTTTCACTCCAAGATGTTTTAACATTGAATTCAACGCCACATCGTCAGCCATATTAAAAACCTACATATCACTTTAATCGTACCCATCCCTATTCGTACATAAATAGGGATTAACAAAGAACCAAATTTAGTTGTAATTTATATTGTAAATTTTGTTGTTTGTATCAAGGGAATAAATTAAGCGTTATTACGAAAGTTTAAAAAATCCTTATGTGGGGACATACACAATTTTATAGTGTAGGATAAACGTCATCAGAGAGAGATTACAGTAACTTGTTTACGAATTGACTGGGAACCGTCTCAATAGCCATCATTGTCTGTATGGCGCGATCTGATTGGCTGATAGTTCTCATGAATATTCCAAGCGAAAGGTCATGCGGACGTGACCCTATATGGGGTTACGTCAGATCCTAGTGTAGCGATCTAAGTGAGCGGATCTCAGGATCTGGTTTTAATTAGATTTGTCAGTTATAGCTTGTATTGCTTAAACTTTCACACTCAATAACCGCCACAAATTTTACAATGGAGGAAGACCTTCAGGTTATCATTATGTATGCAAAATTTGAAAGGGATTAGTAGGCCCTATATGTGAAAATATTTAATTTAATCAAAGTTTAGATATATTACATTGGAAATAAGCGGATTTCGTCAATTCCCGCTGTTTGGCGTGGTTTTGTGACGTCAGTCCGACTCACTATCAAATATTACGTCATTTTGATACGAGTTGATTTTAGCTATGGTCCTCGTATAACGAAAACATAAGGGATAAACACAAAATATCGTAGTTGAAAAATCGTAAATTTTCTCGGCTGTAAACAACCAATACCGTACATTGTTCTTAATCTTAATATGTCGTTTTAAACTCTCAAATTTTATATACATAAATGTAATGAATTGTTTCGCATATCAAGTGCCAAAAAAATTATTTCCTTTACTTGTATTAAACTTTGTTATCTGCATTGCTAGAAGACATGGTTATGTATCTATTTTATGCAATGATTGAATTTTGTTGACACCAACAGACAAATCAAGTTTGATTGAATAAATCTTGAGTCAAATTTAAGTGTCAAAGGTCATGTTTAGAACACTGTACATGTAGCTAAATAACAAGCACTGTTGTTTTTAATTTCCACATTCTCCTTCAATGTAGAAATCAAAACAGATGACGTTACTCCAAATCTCAAGAAATATATATGTCGATTTGAAATCACGACACAAAATGTCTTCTTATGAAGAAGGTTTTAAGTGAGTATGATTGTAATTATCTCTCTAAGTTGAAAAACGTTAGTCATATCATTGGGAGGAACATTTTAAAGATTTTGGTATTCCTTGATAAAGCCGCAGTCCTATTTTCACACATTTTACAGGGGGGAAATGTAATAGTTCTAAACTTTTTACAGTCGGTAGTATTTCTTCAGACCATAAAATAGGATACCAGATATCTCAGTATAAATTACAGTAAACATGGGTGTTCATCAGTACTATGGGAAATAGCAGTGTCAAGTAAAACAAATACTGATGAATGACACTTTTACCATGTTCATCTACCCCTTTACTAGAATCGGTTTTTGCAGCAACAAAATATCGACGAAACAGAGCTCATGAACCACAACGGGCTCACTACGAAATACATTTACAATAGAAACCATTGAGAACATGGAAATCCAAAATATATTCGACTGAAAGGCGTACAGCGTGTTGGCAGAGTTTTTTGTTATTAACCGGGTTTAGTTATTTCAGATCCACGTACTTGAGGACTTTGATGAGGAGTTTTACTAAATAATTTCAATTTATTCACACAAATATAACCCGTGTAACATTTTGAATGCCTGCATCGCGTTGTTTTTTATGAAACAGCTGTACACCATTAAAAAGGGCATACTTTGACCTCAAGGTCCTTAGAATGAATTTTATCAGGGCATACATCAATTATCTGTCTTTCGGAAAAGATTCGAACATACGCACTGGCTGCCTTGTTAAATCATCAATAATGCTTCAGTTTTTGGACACATTTGATACCCCAGGCAATGGAACGAATGAATGAGTTACCGTACCTATACCAGATTAATAAATTTACCCTCAAAATGCGTTATTTTTACCCTTTTTAAGCAAAATTTTCTTACAAGGGGGATGGGCGTCCCCAGGAACCCTACCTTTGGATTCGCTACTGAATATTCGCGGATTTTAAAAGTTAGGTTATATCGCAGAAAATAGGTCAAAATTACCTTCATTCCTAAAATAAACTGAATTAAACAACTTGAATGCATGTTAAGTGAAAAATTCAAAATGAATAGATTAATGATAAATTGGACAGTGCTTTTTAATAAACAATACACATTTTCTCCACATGATATAAATGAACATTTAATAGTTTTAACATACACCTTTATTTTTGAACAGTAGGAAAAGGCCTACAGAGAGGGACGTTAAACAAGATACAATCAATCATTAGTTTCAATATTCACCATACATGTATTTAATTTTAAGGGGAGGGGGTCTTGATGAAAACTGTAAAAATAGTTTTTGTCAGACATTGAATTTCTAATCTCGCTCCTGTAAAGTCCTTGGTTAGATGGATAAATTATATTAGTTATATATTTCTTTTTGCATTGGGTAGAGGGGTAATGTACATACGATAAAGGACACCACAGAGTCGTCCACTTCTGCTTCATACTTAGATATTTTATTGAAAGTAGACATTAACGGCAAACTAACAACTCAACTGTATGACAAACGGGGTGATTTCAGCTTCTCCATCGTCAACTTCCCACATTTATGTAGCAATATTCCATTATCACCTGCATATGGTGTTTATATATCTCAACTGATTCGATATGCAAGAGCTTGTTCTGGGTATAGTCAGTTTTTAAATCGAGGTAAGCTACTGACAAACAAGTTGATGGTACAGGGATTTCAACAGTCTCGATTGAAGTCAGCATTTCGCAAATTCTATGGTCGTTATAACGATCTAGTTCGTCAATACAACCTCGCATTGGGTCAAATGCTGTCTGACGTGTTTCATACCGATTGTTAAGCCGTTCTTGGCACACTTATTTTGACTGCGGATAACTCCGTTTACCTGATCAGGATATGGAGCTCACGGCGGGTGTGACCGGTCAACAGGGGATGCTTACTCCTCCTAGGCACCTGATCCCACCTCTGGTGTGTCCAGGGGTCCGTGTTTGCCCAACTATCTATTTTTTATTGCTTGTAGGAGTTATGAGATTGATCACTGTTCGTTATCTTCACCTTGCATATGCACGCTATCCACGTTTCATATGCTCTCCATGCATACCAATTGTTTGACCGATCATTAGACACACTGATTTTGACTACGGATTAGTTCGTTTTCCTGATCAAGACATGGAGTTCATGGCTTATGTAACCGGTCGGCAGGGGTGCTTTCTCTTAGGCACCTGCTCCCGCCTCTGGTGTATCCAGGTTCCGTGTTTGACATGGTGACCGCCCAGTATTCCGACGGTCCGATGGTTCGGTAGTCCGACGGTCCAGTAGTCCGACGGTTCGGTAGTCCGACGGTCCAGTAGTCCGACGGTCTGATAGTCCGACACTCAGATAGTCCGACGGTACAGTAGTCCGACGGTCCGAAACTCCGATAATTTGTGGCCACATATATAAGAGATCGCTATGTAATAGGCAGCAGAAAACAGGATTTAGTGCCGTGTGCCAGAGCGATTTTTTACGTCACAAGAGCAAAACATCGCACAGTGGGAAAACTTTGAACGGGTTCGACCTACATCGGGTACCTGTAAAGTGCGAAACGAAACGAAACGAAATCTACCGAAACGTAACCCACCGAAACGAAACGAAACAGATTGTATAACCGAACTCTATTAATTATAATAATTAAAAATGGTGTATAACCGAACTCTATTAATTATAATAATTAAAAAGGGTGTATAACCGAACTCTATTAATTATAATAATTAAAAAAGGTGTATAACCGAACTCTATTAATTATAATAATTAAAAATGGTATCTTAAGCCCCTGTTAAAGTTACCTCATATAAATAAAATTTGCCTCCCCATTGTGGTAAGCTTTTGGCCTGACAGATACCAAGTTTTAAAAGTTGGAAGAGGGTGAGTAAGCACAAAGTTCATATCCGAAGTTGATTGAATACCCTGTGCAATTAGTTTCGGATCCATAAATTCAGAACAGAGGGTTACAGTTCGGCATAAATACACGTTTCAGTATTTTTTGCTCTAAAGTCAAATCTATGTATACATGTGGATATTGTGTATTTGTATGTAGTATATCAAACGGTGGATTCTGAGTGTGTCTTCCCGTTCTCTTTGCAATTTCTGCTTCCCTTGTTCATAAGCCTTTTGAGTTTACAAAATGCTGACCTCCTCCTGATATTATTGCATAAAAAAATCTGTTTTCCGTCCCGTTTTCAATTCCCCGTCCTAGCAACAAAACAAATGTATAGAGTTATATTTAGACTCACTACATATCAATAATAATTTTTATAACATATATATATATATTTTACCGAATTGCATTCATATAATATGGTATACTATCTAACTTTTTCCATTATTGAAAGTACTCGCACCTCAGCAGTTAGAGATAAAATAAAAGGTTAAGAGCTCTTCCTGCTTTCAAATTTCTCAGACACCAGTTTCTTAAAACAATGTATCTATACCCAAAAGCGGATCCAACGCCAGCGACCCCACCCCTTGTTTAGTGTGTTTCGCCAGACCTCTGAGACTGTAACTCTCCGTTCTGAAATTTATTGATCTGAAACTAATTGCACATGTTATTTAATCAACTTCGGATATGTACATTTGCTTACTCACCACCTCCCCCCCCCCCCCCCCCCCCCCCCCCCCCCGTTTCCAGCTTTTAAAACTGTGTATCAGTCAAGCTGAAAGCCTATATCAAAGAGGAAGCGAATTTTATTTATATGTGGTAATTTTCACAGGGGCCTAAGATACCATTTCTAATAAAGGAGTTCGGTTATACAATCTGTTTCATTTAATTTCGGTGGGTTTTCGTTTCGGTAGATTTCGTTTCGTTTCGCACTTTACAGGTACCCACCTACATCTACATGTATATATTTCGGCATCGTCGGAAGCCCACGGTTGATTACGCTTCGTTCCTTTCTCCATCACCCGTGGGTTCATTCATTCCTACTCGCTGTGTGTGTGTCTGTATGTATGTCTGTCTGTCTGTATGTTTGTATGCTGAATTTAAGGAACATTTTCATCGTGTCTTTATAGAGGGCTATGTAGATACATGTAGGTATACATATATACAGATATCTATAGGCTTGTGGGGAGGGCTGACAGCGGATACTCGTCAGGGACGTAGCAACAGAGGGGGGGGGGGGGGGAGCTGATCCCTTCCCCACTTTTTAGAAAATTTTCCTTTCTTCTTTTTTACATGTTAAAACTCTTTTTGGTTTGACTGCCCCCTCCCCCTCCCACTAATCCTTTCTGGCTGGCCCCCCAGCTTCCCCCTTTCAAAAACGATGCCACGCGCCTGCTCGTGTCCCCTTAACACTTTCAAAAGTAGGGAGTGGGAGACAAGAGTATGTATGTGCCCCCTCCTTACACTTCTGGGACCCCAAACGAGATCCTCATCTTTATATCAAATGTTGTTTGATAGCATCCTCCCCTTAATTCTAGTGCAAGAAATTTCTGTTTAAAAATTGTTATTTGCTATAAAGAAAGGTATACCATAGAATTGGTATAAAATTCGGATATACAGATTTCCGTTGAAAAACTTAGATAGGCTCTGATTGGCGCATAATTGCATTATTGTCGTTCCAAACAAAAATTGATTTCCTTATTGATTGTGTTATGCCCCGTTATACAGAAAATTTTCATTTAATAAACTTTTGCCCCGTGGATGAGAGGGGGGTGGGGGGGGGGGGGGGGGGGGCTTGAGGCCTACTTCAAACTTTTAAGACTGGGCAGGGTGTAGGGATTCCTACAATTTTTAGCTTGTTATTTCAGGGGTTGGGGGTGATTATGTAGGTTACCGTCGCCATCTTCATGACGTTTATGTGGAAAGTTTTGGAATTGAATCCCATTTTAGCATGTGTTCCAATCTAAGTTTTGTGCTCTCCTACCAACACTTTACGGTATTTGACTACGGCATTGGCGTTGCCTTATAGCTAATAACAAATTCGTCCGAACAAATAGCTAATTCGTCCGAACAAATAGACTAATTCGTCCGAACGAATTACTAATTTGTCCGAACAAATAGCTAATTCGTCCGAACAAATTGCTAATTTGTCCGAACAAATAACTAATTCGTGCGAACAAATTGCTAATTTGTCCGAACGATTTTCTATTTCGTGCGAACAAATAGCTAATTTGTCCGAACGAATAATATATTTATATATGGTCTTTCTACGCCGCCGTAACTTCACACTTGAATGATTTTGGTCAGAAATTGATTGTCTGATTTATAATCAGGACGTGTCGATTTTGGCGGTTTCTGGTAATTTCCTTAAAATAATGCCTGACATGAATAAATTTTAACTCTATTAATTAACATTTTTGGTGATGGTCAACATGTCGGACTATCGGACCGTCGGAATATTGAACCGTCGGACTATCGGACCGTCGGACTACCGGCCCGTCGGACTATCGGACCGTTGGAATACTGGGCTTGAACCGTTTGACATACTATTATTTTTGTATTCCTTATACAAGTAATGATATTGATAATTGTTCATTATCGTCAACTTTTTATCAAAGATATTTACGTTTATTGACATATATGTACATTTCCCTTACTTTCAATGTTTGTTTCAGTGTGGTATTTAAGCAGTAGTACATGCAAGGTGAAGATAACGAACAGTGATCAATATCATAACTCCCACAAACATGTATCTTGTTTAATCAATATCTATCAACTGTGAATGTGTAGATTGATTGATTGATTGAATGTTGTTTAACGTCCCTCTCGAGAATATTTCACTCATATGGAGACGTCACCACTGCCGGTGAAGAGCTGCAAAAGTTCGGCCTATGCTCGACGCTTATGGCCTTTGAGCAGGAAGAGATCTTTATCGTGCCACACCTGCTGTGACACGGGACCTCGGATTTTGCGGTCTCATCCGAAGGACCACCTCGTTTAGTCGCCTTCTACGACAAGCAAGGGATACTGAGGACCTATTCTAACCTGAATTTCCACGGGATTTCAATGTGTAAATGTACAACAATTGTTTTTCACATATGTACATTCCATACACTATTTACATTCTGCATATGAAGCGAATGCAGAAGAATTAATTTGATATACTCTATATATGTGTTGTCTTATAAACCAGGGAGTATTCTATATCGAGTATTCAAAATACTGTATCCATTTTACCTATATACAGTGTATGATACACAGTTGAGTTCAACGTATACATGTACGTTTTAATTGAAATAATCCGAATAAAGAAATGTCATCAATGTCGCATTAATTTTCACCTACATGAATGTTAATTTTTTTTTTAATGAAACAGCGACAATATTGAATATGACATTGAATATGACGTTGCGAGTTACATTTATAATTATGTATCTTCAAGTTTTGGAGATTTACCTATTTTTATATTGCTTTTAAAGGGTAAATACGTCAATATAGTAACTATTCTATTTATCTTTCGAATTATACAATTCTATTTATCTTTCGAATTATACATATATTGAATATGTTATCATACTCCGTGGCTATATTAATTGAAACGACAAGAAATGTTCCACCCGAAGTCAAAACAAAATGTGGCTAAAAGTGTACCTTTTCTTTCAGGAAACATTAATTATTGTCATTAAATACTTTGATGTAAAAACCCAAACACCTTTTGCTAATTTACCTTAATATCCTCATAACATATTTCATAAATACTATTTTCTTCTTAACTGGATTCCAAAAGAAATGTAACGCGTATATTTTTACTTTAAGGCATCACTGCAAAAGTGTCGACTGAGAACTATTTATAAGGCATCACTGCAAAAATGTCGACTGAGAACTATTTATTATATAATTTTGGGAATTTTTCAATATCTAATGACACCACATTCATACGTGTCATGAGTTTATTATCTTAATTTCATTTCATGATAAACACCCAATGCAAAAAAATTATGGCGTCATCAATCTAGAGTTGCACATAGTGCCACGCAAATGACACAGAAAGACGATTGTAGTCACTGAAAGGATACAACGCACTAAGATTTAGTTTGAGCCATTCACTTTATCAGTGAACGAATGTTGTATTATGTATAGACATGCATTGTGAAGACAAGTAATACCCGATGATGTCATACAATTCTACAATATATCAGTCAAGGAGACGTTGTAAGTCACCCTTAATGTACAATTATATATTTCATAGAAACTCGTAAAAGCAGTATATTGAAACTTTACGTACAGCCTCACGCTGTGAAACAACCTGCCACCACGTAGGACGTTTTAATCATATCTCCAATGAATGCGATCAATTATGTGGGGATTAAGATTAATGAATTGGTTTGCAGGGAAATACTCTGAAATCTATCACACATTGCTACAAGGACCTGTGGTGTTAGAGATGACATATCAATATGATCAATCGTTTTATCATACAAATAACTGGGGGTTTCAGAGTCACGAGTATACTATATAAACTAGTTCAACCATTTCATCAATACCTCTAAAAGATCGACAGTTTCCACGAAAACAGCAAGGTAAGATCAGTAATATATTAGTATATATAATCCAGCCTTGAATTTCATCGGTATACTTTAATTTATTTTCATCAACCAAGCCGTTTGTTGTGCAGTATCGAATAATGATTCATAAAGAAATACAGCATTTTTATAGTAAACTATTTTGGGAGTAAAGTGCATATATATATGTGTTCCTTAGTATATCTACCAAGGACGTGAAGTAAAATTCGTAAATGTAAGTATGTCACACTAAGTACAAATACTGACATTATGACTTTCTTTCTCATTTGCTGTTTCTCTTGATTTTTATGGGAGTTTTAATAGTACTAATTATATCAATCAAAAGTGTATTTTAAATCTCGTTTATAGAAATGAAAGTATGCTTTTATCAAGCTACGTCCGATAAACATTTAATGCGAAATATACAATTTAACTTCAAGCTCTTATCCTTGGACGAATTTGGCTCCACTTTTTGGCGCGCTGTTTTTGGCTATATTTGGCTCTAAGACTTCATAGTTATTTCGGATTTCAAACATTTCGGTTGAGCACCACTGAAGAGACATTATTTATCGAAATGCGCATCTGGTGCATCAAAATTGGTACCGTATAAGTTTTACATTCACCTAAAAAGTAATAATTAAACAATTTCCTATGTAGATATATTCTCTACCCATTTCGGATAATAAACACCCCTTTTAGGAAATTCAGTGTCCACGTGATGTTACAAAGTGAATACAGAAAATAGATAATCACAGACCCCGAAGCATACTACTACACCACTTGTACGGAACGATATGAACGGAACGCTCACCGATCTGTACGGTACACTGAATGGTTAGCACGGAACGGTGAACGGTCTGCACGGAACAGTGAAGGGTCTGCATAGAACACTAAACGATCTGCACAGAAAGGTGAACAGTTTGCACGGAAAGCCTCGCATGAAACGCTGACCACTTTGTAGGTGAGGCTTGCACGCTGTGTGAACGATCTGCACGAAACAGTAGGCATGGTCTTCACGCTTTGATTCTGTCGGCATTATTTGGTCCTTCCTGGGGTTAATTTAAACCTGCTCCGCGGTGGCCGAGAGGCTAGAGGGTTCACCCCGCATGCAGAAGGCCGGGGTTCGAATCCTGGCCGCGACAGTCATTAAAACAAGTAATGACAGTTCCATCGCCAAACGTTCGGCATCAGGTGTGAATGTCACGGTTCCTCGGAGATGACCTTATAAAGAGATGTCCCGTGTCACAGTAGGTGTGGTACGCTAAATAACCCTCACTGCTCAATAACCGTAAGCGCCGAGCATAGGCCTAAATCTGAAGCCCACCACCGGTCGTGGTGACGTTTCCATACGAGTGAAAAATTCTCGAGCGAGACGTTAAGCAAGATACAACCACCTGAAATAATTTCAATATAATCGTAATATTCTAGGTATTTAAACACTGTTGAGAAAGAAATGAGAATTAACCATTTTAATGTAGGACGTGGTAGATTCTATTGTTACGCGGTCGCTCAATGTCTTTTGAACACGATGAAATAAAACAAATGAATACTTTTTAGCTTTGGATATAAAAGAAAAGGGTGTAAAAATTGTATTGATATGGAATATTGATTATTCAACATTTCTCGATTAATTGCTCTATTCAATTCATTCAAACTGAAAATGAAATGATTGCGTCTGTTTCGCTATTTTTGTAGATTGAATGTGAGTGTCTTTAAAATACATGTGCAATTTGTATATTCGAGACTTCCTCTCGAAGACAGATGTTAAGCATGTTTGTATACGTTTATGACAACAGATAAAATGCTTAACAAACAGACAGACAAGACTGAAACATATTCACGGCGAGGAAGGGGTGTTATATAGACATCGTATTAGCCAGTTGAGAGAACATGTCACCTTGGGTAAGAAGGAACAATACCAAACGAAAATAAACAATCAAATTAAAATAGATTGAGAAATAAATTCAATAAATAGATAAATAAATAAGATAAATAATGAATAACGCAGTAATGATCAACAGATTTTTCAATTGTGTATGCAAGTTGATCTAACATCTAATTCTAATTACATTGTGGCATTTGCCTCATTTTTAAACTCACACCACAAAGAAAAATGCATTCACTTGTGAGTGATCAAAAAATTATAAACATCTATCTTGTCATGCTTCCATTGCCACCCACCTCCGCCTCTGATTTTCACATCTTCTGTACGAACATTTATTTCAACAACCCAGGTTAGCTGTCCTCTATTGTGGTAAAAAAGACAACTTTGGAATTTGCGTAGAATATACCATTTACACACAGGTCGGCCTTTGTATTATGCAGACAGTTCCAATGGATAATTTTGATATAAATATTCTTTTATTAAAAAGAAAACCAAGTGTAACAAGACAAATTATTCCCATATACAAAAAGAAAATGTCAAGCATAGAGATATACCATGTCCCTGTACTTACTAGAGACTATCAAAGGTGTTGACATTACTTTGAGAGCTACAAATGTATCGGCTTTTGTTCTGCCTGGTGGTTTTAAAATAGCGGTTTTGCTTCGACTATTTGCAGATTTTTACTGTTGAAAGTCTGTCTTTGAGATTGTTTTTTTAAAAAAATAATTGCTCAAATTGCCAAATGCCCTAGATCCCACAACGAAATAACTTGCACGTTGTGCATGGTCTATAAATTGCCAAGGGCGTGGTTTGAACGCTTTGTAGTTTTTTAAGGGCGTGGCTTGACCATGCACGGAACGATTGTTGCAAGTACCGTTTTGCAGTAAACGGTGAACGGTTTGCACGGAACGCTGAACGGTCTGCATGGTACATGTAACAGTTTGCACGGAACACTGAACGGTCTACACGGAACGAAATAAAATGCTTTGGTGTAATAGCACACTTCAGGGTCTGTATACCTGCATAAAAGACTGTACGACATACAGGCTGTTGGCGAAACGCGTTCGTTGATAAACGAAATAGATAGACAGTAAGTCATGAACGATACTAAGAGAACAACGTTTAGCAAAGGAATCGTATGAAGAGCGTTGGTTATGGCATGTCAAACGTTGTAATTTTCAATCTTTTCCATTTGTATTTTTCATATCTTTTTTAAAATTATATTGTGTATTTCTATTTTTATTGTATTTTTTTTTCATATATTTTGTATATGAGGGGTTGCTCATTCTTATTCATCATGCTGGACTCCATTGGTCAAGATTACACCCGTATCGCGTTGAAAACGAGCAAGGTATTCTGGATGCTTTTTGGAACCACATGATATATTGGTCCTCAATTTCCGTACAGGACTAGTTAAACACAAGGTTGATAAGCGAGGGGAAGTACAGTAAAATCGACAAACGTGTACATGTACAGATAAACAATAGTTTTGAAAAAAGGTATAATCTTTGGCTCGATGATCAAACCATACTTTAAGCCAATGGAATCCTTTGGGGCTCCAGGTTAAATAGGTCATCAGTATTCCATGCTTGTAGTAGGAGGCCACTAAATGGGGGGTCCTACGGGTGAGAGCGCAAATGCCCAAGGTCCCGTGTCATACCAGGTAAAGATCCCTCCCAGCACGAACGTAAGCGCCGAGCATAAACCTAAACAGCCCTCACCGGAAATTGTGACGTCCCTACATGTATATGAACTAAACAGCCCTTCACCGGAAATTATGACGTCTCTATATGAGTGAAACATTCTTGAGAGAGACGTTAAACAATATGCAATCAATCAGATTAGATGGTAAAACAGTAAAAACATTATAAAATTCGTTATTTTTTAAATTCCAAGAATTAATCGAGACGACAAAAACAAACATATTGAAAAAAAAATTGAAACGTCTGCTAATGGTCATATCTATGAAAAGTTGACGATAACGAAGAGTGATGAATCTCATAACTCCTATAAATAATACAAAATTGAGAGTTGGGAAAACACGGACTCCTAGATATACCAAAGGTGGAATCAAGTACGTAGGAGGAATCGGACATGAAATTTAACAGAAAATATTCACCACTGAATAATACAACGCACTGTCTAAACCGAAATTGAAATTAATCCCCGCAGCAAGTCCGATTAGACAGGATGCATTGTAACAATATTCCTCATATATAAATTTCAATTATTTCACGTACATGCTATGTAAGTAATTCCACCTCTGGTGTGTTCAGGGGTCCGGAACAGTGATCAATCTCATAACTCCTATAAGCATTGCAAAGTAGATAGTTGGGCAAACACGGACCCCTGGACACACCAGAGGTGGGATCAAGTGCCTAAGAGGAGTAACCATCCCCTGTCGACCGGCCACACCCGCCGTGAGTCCTATATCCCAATCAGGTAAACGGAGTTATCCGTAGTCAAAATCAGTGTGCCAAGAATGGCCTACTAATCAGTATGAAACATGTCAGACAGCATTTGACCCATTGATAGGTTATATTGACGAACTAGATCGTTATAACGACTATAGAATTTGCAAAATGCTGACTAAAATCGAGACTGTTGAAACCCCTGTACCATCAACGTGTTTGTCAGTAGCTTACCTCGATTTAAAAACTGACCATACGCAGAACAAGTTCTTGCGTATCGAATCAGTTGAGAGATATAAACACCGTATATAGGTGATAATGTAATATTGCTACATATTTCTCAATTGCCTGTCTCGGCTTTAATAACACAGAACATGAATCTACTTCAACCAAGTGCAATACGTTATTGTAGTCGATCAAAAGAATGAAATTGATATTTGTAAAGTTAATTATATACCTTTAGACAAAGCAGCAATGAAGACACTGGTGTTCGCGCTTTTGACGGTGACGTTTATTGGAATGTCAGATCAGTGGAAAAACCAATGGGACAAACCACTCAACTTCCAATGTCCCTCCTCCCTAAGTGCGATCACCCACATCGTATCCACGCATAGTAATGGCAAAGAGGACAGAAGATTTAATTTCGACTGTACACGCGTTCAAGGAGTCTCTGGACCTAGATCTTGCAAATTATCAGGTAATTTACACTGTTTGATGAGTACATTATGTTCAATTTCCCCTCGCTACACGATTATAACAATGCGTTTAAAAGTAAAATATTAGTATTTCTAAAAAAGCATTAATGTAATTTATGGAAAAACAATTCATATATATATATTCACCATTCAC
The DNA here is from genome assembly GCF_947568905.1 of Ostrea edulis. NCBI lineage: Eukaryota > Metazoa > Mollusca > Bivalvia > Ostreida > Ostreidae > Ostrea > Ostrea edulis. The sequence continues at coordinate 6,244,427 of NC_079166.1, forward strand.
CAGGTTATGTAAATGATTGGGACCGGGATATCCTATATACCTGTCCAGACGGAGGTTACTTAAATGGTATCTCTAGTGTCCACAACAATAAGAAAGAAGACAGGAGATATAGATTTAGATGCTGCACTCCAAAAGGACGTAAGGATGACAACGCTGCTTTTAATATTAAACCAAATAGCTGTATACAAAGACAATAACGAAATATAAATTGGATTCTATCAGATTAGTTTCCAATAGTAAACGTTGATCAATATCCAATCATATTATCGATAACAGCCAAAATGATATGGATAATAACGATGAAAAAGATGGTGAGGATATTAACGATGAAGAGAAAATATTTATAGGTTATTACCACAAATTCTGCAGATGGACTGGGTGGGTAAACAACTGGGATGCGACTTTTTCCTACTTTGTCCCTCGAAACTATGTCATCAGAGGAATTAACAGCATCCACAGCAATAGCAAAGAGTGAGTATACGCTATACGTGACAGGA